>NC_090266.1:25275309-25579684 GCF_040414725.1 Anabrus simplex | reverse complement strand
CATCCCTTACTCACAGAAGGCTCGGGTTCACACACAGCTAATCGTATCGGAGATTTCCCTGCGGTAAAATTTATCATTAACCCAAAACAAAAGATATGTAACTGTAAAGTAAATTAACTTCAAATAAAATCAAAGCATTTAATCTCAAACAATAATAAGACATGAGGCTAGCTACGTTGGGTAGGATGCTCCTTCGAGTCCCAGGAGCGCCGCTTATTTACACACAGGTTCTACAGCCATTACTACAGAAAAATATATCATTGTGAATAGAGTGCTTTACTAGTCCCGTATTCTAAATAATATGAATAAGTAATGGTCAGGACCCTGTCGTCATGCTATTATGACTCATAATGAAAACCTACAACCTGTTTTCCAGTCCTTGACCGGGTCAGGGATGTAATGAGTGAAACATATATATAGGCTATTATTACAATGGGGTCGCCACTCCCAAGGTGATGTATTAATTAGTGATAAATGCTATGAAATGATAATGGAGAGTGTTGCTGGAATGAAAGATGACAGGAAAAACCGGAGTACCCGGAGAAAAACCTGTCCCGCCTCCGCTTTGTCCAGCACAAATCTCACATGGAGTCACCAGGATTTGAACCACGGTTTCCAGCGGTGAGAGGCCGACGCGCTGCCGTCTGAGCCACGGAGGCTCTTATGACTCATAATGAATATTTAAATTAGAAGAAGGCTACTACGTTAACAACAACATTAACAATTTTCTCCCTCACTAATGCACTCTCAAACATTAAAAATAAAGAATAAATGGACATGCAATTATATTAATCATATTAATGTGCTTGAAATTAACCTCAAAAATTTCCATTCCCAGATAATCTCACATAATTATAATATTATCCTACTGACCACTCTAAGCTATCCCTATCTGACAAACTACCCTTATTCTATCCTGGCATCATCTACATATATACAACAAGAAAGAATACACTGCATTCACATAAATCAGAAATCTCTACTCAACATCGTGCCGGGTTGCCCATCATTCCATCCTGATGCTGTTGTAGGCCATGGGCTCCAAAAGTCTTGTGTCGATTTTGGATGTCTTGATGGTCATTGAGTTCACAAGCACTGGATAAAGACTAACCACGCCAAGTACATAGAGCATCCTCCTCAACACGTTACAGTTATATTGAGCCGTCACTGCCAAATCGAAGATTGCACAAGCTCACAGTAGGTGAGCTATATATTCACTGTTATTCTTTCGGCATGAGACGCATGTGAAAATAATGAAACTCCACTTTCCCACTTTAACCAGGCAAAGTTAATCCATGGCACACACTGGCACGATCACTGCTACAGTTTAAGCAACTTAAAGGAATGTGATAGTGGATTCCTATGTTCAAAACTTTGTCACAGTTATCTGTATTTCTGCAGACAAAGCCTACCTCTACAGAATGTTTTAAGTACAGTTAATGCTTCACAATATACTACTATCATTTTACATGGAACTCCATCCTCCTACACCCGCGTCTTTATCCACACGATTTCACCCGTTTATTCACGATTACCCAACGTGATTCATCCCTATCACAAAGGCATTGTCTACAGAACAGCTCCTTTCTCCCGATGCACAGCGCAATACTGCGTCACGATCTCGCGAAACGAATATCGGCACAATCTGATCATACGCTCGACACTTCGCGATCGTCCCGTAACTTGAACGACACTCCCGTTTTCAGAGTTTTGCATTATTAATGTACTATTATAGAAGCTTGACTACCGCACTGCTGTTCACTTGCGCGGTTTCACACAGAAACAAAGGCAGAGTCCGATCGCTAACCGGCCGTGTAACTGCTTCACAAACTTGACGGTGACTGTCCTAACACCCACACGGGCGGTCCCTTATATGACTTCACACTGGGTTGGAGATGGGCAGAGTGAGGTTCCGTACTCCAATTTGTAGATCTCCTGATCTACGAGACCTATGGTAATAGCGATGCTATACATTGTGTGCCCATCAATCAATATCACTTGCTGTGAATCGGAACCCAAACCTATCGGTAGATTAATTATAATCTGCGATCTAAAATCATTCTTACTTCTGGGAACCCCTATTGGACGCATTAGTTCGCTGCTAGCGTGGGTACGCTCCGGCCGATTACATAATGTTTGGCGGAGTAATTTCATACATAGTGCTATATTAATAGGACTTATAATTTTGTGAAGGACCAAATATTCTCAATTTTGGGTTGACATGTTTTCTTTGTATCATTTATGCGACGTTTTACCAAATATTCAATCACCTTCTCAGTTGGCACTACTATGATGTGGCATTTGTTTTAGGGGCGGAGTTAACCAGATATATATCCCTTCCCCGTCTTTCCTCGTCGTGCGCTCTCACTCCGGGGATTTCTTCAGCCACGAAACTCTTGAGTTCGGCGCCACCCAGTCGGGTATATTGCAAAATGTGATTCAACCTCTCTGTCATACGGACAAATAAGCTCGAAGCATGTCTTCTTCCCATATATTAGTTTCAGAACAAATATTCGTACTACTGATACGGTCACTGTATATATGTATGTAATTGCACCCACCCCTACCCATATGGGTCACCGACGATATATATACAGGAGAAGTACGAGTGTCATATAACTAAATTGGAATGAGGACAGTATTTAAAAAAATGTAAATAAAAGTGGTTTATTAGACTCCTTATGATGATGGGAAATGACGCAACTAAACAATGGTGAATGAAGATAATTAATTGCAATGTTAATTATTTATTTCGTTGAAAATTGCTCGGATTCATTGAGGGCAAGGCCGACTATTACCATAATTGTATTTTTAATTTTTTTGCTTTTTGCTTTACGTCACACCGACAAAGATAGGTCTTATGGTGACGATGGGGTAGAAAAGGCCCAGGAATGGGAAAGAAGCGGCCGTGGCCTTAATTATGTTACAGCCCCAGCATTTTCCTGGTGTGAAAATCGGAAACCATAAAAAAACGTCTTCAGGGCTACCGCCAATGGGGTTCGAACCCACTATATCCCGGATGCAAGCTCACAGCTGCACGACCGTAACCGCATGGCCAATTCACCCGGTATAATTGTCTTTAGCAAGACCTCACGTGTATGAGGAAAACAAACTATAAACTCACTCGAACTATTCCCAAACGTCTGGGAGACGTTACACATAAAGACAAACCGGTCTGGGTGAATTCTAATCTAGAGTTAACCTATTACCCAATGGAATAAAATGCACTGTTCTAAATAAACCAACACAGTCACAAATGCAATAACATTCCTAAATTCTTATTGGCATCGCCATTTCTACGTCGTCTACTACAGAGGCCTCAAGTACGATTTTACAAGACTTCCTATGGGGCATAACCTAGCACCAGCAGTGATGCAACGATGGTCCCTGGCAGTAACGGACATTCTCTGCCAGCAGTTACGCGTTTCTGCAATTTGCTACCTGGATGACTGGTTGTTCTACGGCCCCTCTCTTCCCGTAGAAGACATTCTCCTCTACCTTGACCTAGTGATGGGAGTAACCATTAACACTACAAAGTCAGTGCTTCAACCTACACCACAATTACCTGCGCCATATCCTCTCTCGTGAGTGGTACTGGCCACGCCCGGTGTATACGTCACAAGTGTTGTCTACCCCACGAAGAGTGGGGTGACTCCGGTACTCAGTGTCAGTGTATGTGGACGCGACCGCAAACAGGGTCGCCGATCTAATGCCCATATGAAGGAATTCCACAAGATCTTGATAAATCCTAGTCTGCCAGTGCATAGTGACCTGCCAATTTTGAATCTTAATAGATTAAAATCACGGCATCCAACTCCGCGTGATGCTGCTCACTTGGATGCTAAGAATTTTAAATCTCTTGATGAGTGGAAAGTTAGACGGGAAGCAGCAACAGATGTGCGCCTGTATACCTTCTTCTCAGTTCTCAGACTTCCAAGCGGATCCCACCTACCACACCAAGACCTGGACTGCCTGAATAGAATCAGGAGAGGACATGGCTGGTGCAGAACCGCTCCCCATAAGTGGAAAAAGCTACCTAATCCAGACTGTGACTGCGGAGATCCACACCAGACTATACATCATATCATCAGAGCATGTAGGATTCGAGTCTATCACGGTGATGAAGACGACTTCCTGTTGGTAACTCCAGATGCTGTACGCTGGATTGAAAAACTTGATATTCAGTTGTGAAGTACTAATTACTTTGTTTCTCATCTATAAATATGCATATATATTACTGATATTGTATGTATAGGTCATACGCTAAATAGGTTTCAATAATAGACAGATTTTCGATGTACACACGCCCGGTCCAACGAGCGACAGATGAAGTGTGCACGTACAAATATGAAAGCGAAGCCCGAAATATCATAGAGAACACATCTGCTATTTCCATCACCGTAACTATCTGTAGGAGAGCTTTCTTTTCATTTACTGTTGGAGAAATTACGAATGAAACTATGAGTGTGACTTTACCTTTCCAGTGCATGCCCACATCTCTTTGTAATACTTCATCCATTGCAATGTGTTAATAATTCTTTCCTTTCTCCAGGAAAACCGGCTTGAATAGAAATTCCATTAATACGAAAATCTCGTCCTCATACCAACATTCCATTTTGAAATCTAATAAAATATACAAAATCAATATGTATTCAGTCTTAGCCTTTCATCTTCCAACGTGAAAATACACGAATTAGTGACATTTGTAAGCGAAGCATGCCTTCTAATTCTGGCTAAGCCATAAACTGAGTCGATTGCATACAGATATGATTCTCCTCCAGGATGGAGGAATTGCTGACAATAATAGTAAGGGGAGGAAGAAGAAGACTTAGAAGGAATGGTGAAGAAGAGAGACTTGAAATGTTATGTCGTATTATTACACTGACTGACAGAGCAAATGCAACACCAAGAAGGAGTGGTCAGAACTTTATGCCAATTGCAGGGTAGACTGACGTCACTGAGGTATGCTCATGATGTGAAACGCGTCGCTGTGCTGCGCACGTAGCGAACGATAAATGGGACACGGCGTTGGCGAATGGCCCACTTCGTACCGTGATTTCTCAGCCGACAGTCATTGTAGAACGTGTTGTCGTGTGCCACAGGACACGTGTATAGCTAAGAATGCCAGGCCGCCGTCAACGGAGGCATTTCCAGCAGACAGACGACTTTACGAGGGGTATGGTGATCGGGCTAAGAAGGGCAGGTTGGTCGCTTCGTCAAATCGCAGCCGATACCCATAGGGCTGTGTCCACGGTGCAGCGCCTGTGGCGAAGATGGTTGGCGCAGGGACATGTGGCACGTGCGAGGGGTCCAGGCGCAGCCCGAGTGACGTAAGCACGCGAGGATCGGCGCATCCGCCGCCAAGCGGTGGCAGCCCCGCGCGCCACGTCAACCGCCATTCTTCAGCATGTGCAAGACACCCTGGCTATTCCAATATCGACCAGAACAATTCCCGTCGATTGGTTGAAGGAGGCCTGCACTCCCGGCGTCCGCTCAGAAGACTACCATTGACTCCACAGCATAGACGTGCACGCCTGGCATGGTGCCGGCCTAGAGCGACTTGGATGAGGGAATGGCGGAACGTCGTGTTCTCCGATGAGTCACGCTTCTGTTCTGTCAGTTATAGTCACCGCAGACGAGTGTGGCGTCGGCGTGGAGAAAGGTCAAATCCGGCAGTAACTGTGGAGCGCCCTACCGCTAGACAACGCGGCATCATGATTTGGGGCGCTATTGCGTATGATTCCACGTCACCTCTAGTGCGTATTCAAGGCACGTTAAATGCCCACCGCTACGTGCAGCATGTGCTGCGGCCGGTGGCACTCCCGTACCTTCAGGGGCTGCCCAATGCTCTGTTTCAGCAGGATAATGCCCGCCCACACACTGCTCGCATCTCCCAACAGGCTCTACGAGGTGTACAGATGCTTCCTTGGCCAGCGTACTCTCCGGATCTCTCACCAATCGAACACGTGTGGGATCTCATTGGACGCCGTTTGCAAACTCTGCCCCAGCCTCGTACGGACGACCAACTGTGGCAAATGGTTGACAGAGAATGGAGAACCATCCCTCAGGACACCATCCGCACTCTTATTGACTCTGTACCTCGACGTGTTTCTGCGTGCATCGCCGCTCGCGGTGGTCCTACATCCTACTGAGTCGATGCCGTGCGCATTGTGTAACCTGCATATCGGTTTGAAATAAACATCTGTTTTTTCCCCAACTTTCATCCCTTTCGAACCACTCCTCCTTGGTGTTGCATTTGCTCTGTCAGTCAGTGTATTATTACAGTTTCAATTTAATGTCGGTTTCATGAGAAAGAATATTCAATGTAGTAGTTTTCAGTAGAGTGTTGGTTTTCCAAATGTAAAACTAAGCTTAAGCTCTATGGTGCTCAAAACTCTACGTTTTGATTTTATGAAGTTCAAATGAATTTCACATGGATTTAGGAAAAAAATCAATAAGAACGTATGAAGCATTCGGAGTATTAAAAGATACATTAAGAAATGCAAGTTGTCCTGAATTATTTCAATACCAAATTTGCAAAATTTCTGACCAACATAAACTACTACTAGTACAAACTGCTTCACATGCTTGGGATTTTTTCCAGTTCCAGAAGAATTTCAAGCGGCGATAGTTTTTACTTGGTTTCTCGTGTCACACCCTCGGTTCAAGTCTCTACGCGAGCAGTACATGTAGCTTGCCAACACGTGGGCGATGTTAATGGCTGCGCCTTGAGAAGTCAACACCATTCTCTGGCTCCCTCACCTTGCAATTGGGGGGGATGAAACTTTACTTACTCTTCACCTCGTTAGCCGGACCCCAGTGCGTGTGTTTTCCGGAGGCGCTACTGCTCATCAAAAATGCATATTGCAACATATGATATATTTTTTAGTTATTGAATTTTGTTTCTTAGGAAATGGTTCATTTGTAAATTTCTTGGAGGATTAAAGAATATTTTGCCAACAATTTTTCGAACTCCACGCTGAGAATACCTGTGACCTGTAGCACAGGCTGGAAAAATATTTCTTTAACACAAACATCCGTACACGAGAGGGTCATGAAGCAAGGACTAGGGATCAAGGGAACACACACTTATTTGTCAGGAAGAAAGTACGCGGGAATTCGAAGCGTGGAACGCCAAGCGTGAAGCTAGGGTGTGTCTCCACATACCTGAGCGAGGGAACCCCAGGATGAAAAGGGGGAAGGGGTTATTCCGACCACAAGTCGTTTGTGAGGGGGAGAGGTAAAACTTTCCGCATTCGTAATCCCGAATCCATCTTTAAAACAGCATGGACAACTTCGATATCTAGGAAATTAATGATTTTAATAATATTTCATTATACAGGGATCAAAAAGAGCTGTTCGTCATAGCGTGGATTCCTGCTCGGGCCGGAGGATGGTTGTGAAGGTGGCGGAAGTCCCGTCAACCATCTCGTCACCGGTGCAGGCGTTGGCGCCAGGGTGGATGGATTGGTGCTGGCGAAGAGTCCTGCATCCATCTTCAGACCGTGGGGCTTTATTTTCCCGCGCCCCTTCGTGTCCCGCGGCCCCGTCCACGGGCCCTTCCGCGGGTGACCGGGGTTGGATGCGGCTGTGGCTGAAAGGAGAACCCCTCCTAGGATCATGCGAGGGTCTCCGACGTGGCGGCGTCGAGCTGAATCGCCGCCTCGCCATCCATTGTTGATTACGACATATATGAGGTTGGCGCGTGTCGTGAAGTAGCTCTGTTGTGCGGCGTCGTGATGTTCCCAGGCGCTGAGATCCCAGAGGACAGTCTATATGTCGTGCCGATCCCTGCCGACTGACGTCACTACCAGTCGTTGTTGAAGTGTTAAGACGAGCTGGTGGACTCGTTGAGGTTCCTGATTGACCCACCGTTCTGCATGGTATGATACGAAGAAATTTGTAGATAATGCTCAGATGTTTTCAGCTTCATTTGATATCCATCCTCAATGAAGTTTGTAAGACATAATACTTTGTCACTGCAGCTATGCCCCGGTCTGAAGCCTGCCTTTTCAACTTAACATACCGTAGGTTTGCGCTACATATTCTGTTATATACCAAGCGTTCGAAAAGTTTGTAGCAGCAACTAAAAAGGGCGATGGGTTGATAGCCTTCTACCTTGTTGTAGGGGTTTGCCACGTTTCAGAACAGAAATTATGTTTGCCTCACTGAAATCCAATGGAAGTTGGCCAATCAAAAGTGTGTCAGTGAAGGACTCTGCCAACCATTTCTTAGCATATCGTCCCAAATGAATCAGAAATTCTAGATGGATGCCATCGTAACCGGGTGACTTAAAAGATTTGAGCTCCTTCAATCCCATGTCAATGTCTATAACTGTGAAGGGACGTGCATATTCAGATGAGGGAGATATCATTTTTTTTCAGATCACGAAGCTGTCATCTGTAGGTTTTGTATGTTTCTTGTCGGGAGGCACTCTTGATGCGGTAATGATGTGGAAAGCAATTTGGTCAGGTGTTACTCCTGAAGGTTTTCTGCATACTGATACACTTCCTCCCAATATCCTTAGAAGGCTCCATGCTTCCCTGCTTGACTGGGTAAAGTCCATACTCTCAACTGTATCTGTCAATTTCTGCCTTCGAGATAAGCCTAAGCTGGTCAAAAGTTCTGTAGCTATCTCTTAGTCACTACTTTGCTGGATTTGTTGGTACCGTGTTTCACTTTCTTCGCTCCATCCTGGGATATATTCTTTTCGATATCATCTTGGCATACACATTTTAGCTGTTTTTGTTACTGCACCAATGAACCGATAGTAGTTCTGACGAGATGGAAGGATCCAGCGAATGCACTTATCCAGTTCCCTTCTAAACTTCGCCCAGTCAGCTTTCTGTAAGTTCCATCGAGCGTCTGGAGTTGATCGTATGGCAGCGACCGTGCAAACAATTTTTATTATTACAGCTCTGTGCTGGCTGTGGAGGAAGGCATCTATCACTTTTCTTGTGGATTAGATCGCGAAGCCTCTTTCATTGCAGGTAACAAAACATAAGTCAGGATTTGAATCCTTGTCCCAAGCAGTTGACCCGGAAGTACCTTGATCTTTGGCATCCAACATTAGGTGGAGACTGTTCTCACTTAATCCCATTCATTTTTATCATTGTCAGAGTATTTTCTAAATTCATGCTGACTATTGGGGTCCCCTATATAAATTGCGATATGTTCTGCAGTTTTAACACAAAATCGGGCCAGGGTGTCTTGGTTGGCTCATCAACATTTGTGATAGTGATATCATGCATTATATGACAACCGTATGTATATCTTCCTTCACATTAACAGAAGTTAGTGAAGCCCCGTTTAAGTTGTTCCGAACATACGTAACAATACCATACACCTCGTGATAAGTCGCACCATGAGCAGTATATCCAGGAATTTGACCTCTGCTTCGGAATGCTTCTTCGCTTGAATCATGCATTTCCTGAATGGCGACAATATCGATGTTATTGTCCATCAGTAATTTTGGCAGAGAATCACACTTTGCCTTGCAAATGCTTTCGACATTGAGTTGTAGGAGTCTGATAGATGGACCAATGTTTCTCGTTAATGAGTACTGTGAAGAACTGTTTCTCTTATTTCATTGATATTTCATTGCCAAGAGATCCTGTGGATAGTCTGGCTGCCTGTTTTCGCTGTTGCATAGTTAGCACCACTCAGGAGGCACGTGTAGGGCAATTAGAGTTTAAACCTACGGACGTGAGCAACTCTACCTCCCTGTTGACACCTGTTACGATTTCTCGTCTCATTAATGCCTTTACACAATTGTTTGATAAATCTCTCCATCAAAATATTAGTACTCTAAAGCAACAAGTGAACCCCTTTGAACCTGAATCATTTTTCATACGAATATAGTTTTGAGAAAACTTAGCATCCTACAGGGACACATACTGAGCACCCTGATTAAACGAAAATGCTTTCTTTTAATCCCATTGACGTTTGTGAAACATTCTAGTTGACACATGCGTCGCGTGGAGTAGTAAGGTCCTTAAAAGATAGATCCTTCGACGAAGGTGGGCGGCACCTGGCGTGCAGCGTATAGTCAACTGCGTGATATGGCAGCAGAACCTAGTGTTTTGCGGTGCTTGAAGGATTATAGGGTACAGAAAAGTACTCATTTCCCGAGCGGCGTATCTTTAGCCATGCTCCGTCTGCTTGTCTACTTTCAGTACTGCGCTGTAATATCAAACCCCGGGACAGTACTGTCCAACAACCAGTACAAGCCATTTTAAAACTTACAAATAGATAAGTACTTTCGGAGGAATGAGAAGCAGTCTACACAATAATATGAAATGTATCTGAATAATTTAATGCTCATTTCTGTTCAGTGACAGAAGCGATAATTTTCATCAGTAATGTGGCTAATGTTTCCACGTTATTGGTCTATGCCAAAGTTAGAAACGAGCACAGATTACAGGAACTCTAGAATCTATCCGAAAATGTATTTCACAGTTTGGAAGTGCAGCGTATTCCATTTACTTAACTTGCTTCGTGGCTTACGTTGGTGGACTTCAGAGTAAGAAGTAACTCACGCATTTGCCACCGCTTGCGGTATTCCGCAGGCGGCAGTGGCGACGCACTCTAACATGTCAATCACTATCATGGCGATGAGGGAAAGGCATCAGGGGTTCGTTATTGAGACTTACTTCACAAATAACTAATATGTTTCTACAACACATACCCTACATCTTAAAAATTTTAAGCTGGGTCGACATGCTTAAATTTCTTATAGGAAAACAATTTTTTATGGGTCAACAGTTGAGAAGAATGCGTTCGACTTTAATAAAGAAGACAACTTGTATTGGTCCTAGCGTTCGAACACCAGGGAATATTGACACCAGCCGTTAAGTAACGTTCGGAGGTCGCTATGGGACGTTCTTTTGCTACTTCTTTAACGCCGCACTACCACAACGAATGTGCTCGGCCATGGAAGGATGGGAAAGAGTTGGGATTGGGAAAGATGAGGTCATGGTCTCAGAGCTGACCAACCGTAACCGCATGGCCAACTCACTCGGTGGAGAATTTTACGGAAAGGGATGAAGTTCCTTTCTTGCAAAAGGGTGGATGTGCAGGAATTCGGTGAAAATGGTTGTGCCGGCCGTGGAACATTTTGTGACACCACCCTTGAAGCTGTCCCAGTCTACTGTCAAAATACGATGCTCACTTTCAGCTACAGGGCTACTTTAATGAACAACATTTTTGGAACTGGGCAAAAAGTAATTTTCGACAGCTTCATCAGTAACCGCTTCACAGTTAGCATGTTCTTGTCTGGTGCGCTGTCACTGAGTTCGGAATTACAGGTCCTTTTTCTCAATAGGAGGGCAGCAATGTGGCAGTCACTTCTGATCGTTACATACAGATACTACGCAATTTCCTGCTTCCGGGACACAACGAAGTAGTGAAACGCACTGTATGGTTCCAACAGGAACTTCACACACAGCAAGAGCATCGAAAATCCTCCTAAGAGATCCCCCCAGTCTCTTTACATGGTGCTATTCAGTGGCCAACGCATTCCCGCGATCTCGAGTCTGACTATCTCTTTCCTTTGGGATAATTGAATGTCAAATCTACCAACGTCATCCACGAACAATAGATGACCTGAAGGATGCCTTCAACCAAGTAATCGGGGAAATCTCACGAGATATGATGAGGAAATTAATTCGGAACTTCAGTGAGAGATTCAGACTTATATAGAAAAGGAGGATCGGCATATGCGGAATATCAACCACGTGTTGATGTATGTGAAATAAATAGTAATATTACTGGATTTTATCTCCCACTAAAAACTTATACAGTACTGGAGACGTCATGTTGCCTGAATTTATGCGTGCAATATTTCTTTTACGTGCCAGTAATTCTACCGATATGAGTCTGACGTACTTCAGCACCTTCAAATAACACCGGACTGAGCCAGGTATGAACTTGCAAAGCTGGGGTCAGACAGCCAGTGCCCCAAAGTTTGACCCTTTCAGCCGTGCTGTATGTTAAGTTAATGGCAAACAATGCTCTTTGAATGTTTAAAATACAGCTCGGAATAGCATCTAAAGCTTCTTTAGGATTCCCTGTAGTCTTGATGAAGAGATGATGTCAGGTGAAATCTTTCCTATGGGTATTTATATCAGTTGTGTGTGGTAGGACGAAAGGACATGGAAAATGAGGTGTAGAAAATGTTAAGCACCACAACAAAGTACATCACACAGTAGAATTGTAAACTGATTTTAATAATCGAGTTTAGCAAATTGGCAAATTTATACTTTATAAAAACACCTGTGTTTCAGGAACTTCCAATGTGATTCCTTATTTATAATTTTGATTTGAGAAAACGAAGGATGTACTTGACTAGATATTTCATCACATTCGTTGTTTATTGTTATGTCTATGCTTTCTTGTACGGGGCCCGTTCACAAAAAACAAGCTGTTAAAGTAGGTTTACCTGTAATATAAAAACAGAGCCCATTCAACAGTTTATTTCGGGCCATGACAGCTTGCAAGACACCAAACGTGTTCACCCGCCAACCTCAATAACAATCAGCTATAGGTCATACTAAAGTGTCCGGGTTTTCAGCCACTGACAGAGTAAAACAAAACTTCGAAATTGATACACATGCAGCGTAAATGGCATAACATCGAAATGCTTACACACAAACTTCATTCGTCTCGTTTCGGCCAACTATGGATCATGTCATTTCAACTGTCTTCTCATTTTGTGCTTTAATATTTGCCCTATAATTTCACGTTCGTTCTCGATATTGTTCCCGTTTCTCCAGTGACCACGGCTTTCCTGTTCTTAGCTTCGGCTTTTCATGGAAATCGTAGCATGCTTGAAATTCCTTCTCGATTGGGACACGCTCCAGGATGGCATTACATGTGATCCGCAATTCTTCGTGACCTCAACAAACTAGGTTCCCTTGAATTCCTTGGTATAAATGTAGATACTGATGCAATTCGCCAACACTTCATAAAAGGTGATCCTATTTTCCGAGATGTTTCCGTTATATATTCTACATTGGTGCATTTTTCGTTGTTGTTCTATCTTCTGCATTCACCAATTTCTTTGCTGGTCCATAGGTTTTCTCAAGATCTATCTATTTTTCTTTCTTTTTTTCCTTCTTTCTTTCTTTCTTTCTTTCTTTCTTTATTTCTTTCTTTCTTTCTCTCTTTCTTTGTTTGTCCTCCATCTTTCCAATCAAGCCTTTAATAATAATTCTGATACATTCTACAGCCTACAAAACCTTTTATTAGGAGACTACTTTGAATTTAACGATATTGAATTTTGTTGTAGATACAATCTGATATGTTAAATCCATTTGATTAATTTTTGACGGGAAGGCTTCTTTCTTTCTTTCTTTCTTTCTTTCTTTCTATCTTTCTTTCTTCGGACACGTTGGGTTCTATCCATTCGCCCAGTTAAATTTTCTGGTAACATGAATGTTCCTTGTCCCAACACTAGCTCTGTGTGCGCCTGCTTTATATTCATTATGAACTCGGTTTCGTCGAAGGGTATCTTGAGTCCCGCTTCATCCTCACGAGCTCTAAGCTTATTTATTTGTTTTGTGGCTCTGTCTAGTGAATCATAAAAGATGGTGAGGTCTTCTGCAAATGATAGGAAATCGATTTTAATGTTTTGGATTCTGTAGCCGCGTTTGACCCAATTTTCAATTCCTTGGTTAGTACTTTATTTGCACCAGTCTCAGATAACACTCATCGATAAGGCTTTCTTCACAAGAAATCTGATTAGTGAATCTAGTGTAGTTTCTCATACTAAATTCAGATAGGTAGTCACAAATTTTCCATCAGGCACAGTCTTTCTATGACATCAACTTCTTTACATTCTATTTTAGCATTTTAGCTTTACCTGTCATATAAATCTTTATGTCATATTTATCGATTTCATTCAGGTTGCATTTAAGGAATATCCTGCTGAAGCATCAAAATGCTAGACTGGGCAGGTTCGTACCAGATTTGACACGCCCAGACCTGTTAATCTGGCATTGGGATGTGTCAGTATTGAGAAGACTGTGAGCGTGTGAGCATGAACATCACTAGTGATGTATTTCCTTCCGTTTTGTTTACAGTGTATTTTGTGGTGATCTGACCGTCAAATCTCAGAGGCGACATTTTACGCGACTTGTGAAAGAGTGTTATGAACTTTACTTTGACTGTCTAGTGGATAATATTGATAAGAGCTTGTACCGAAATATATGTTGCGTTTCCTGTGTTAGACTATTGACTGGGCGAGGAAATGGTACACATGATATGCCATTTGCAATTCCCATGGTTCGGAGGGAACCGAAGGATCATCGAAGCGAATGCTATTTTTGTTTAACAAATATTAAAGGAATTACATATAAATCAAAATATATAGTTACGCATCCGAATTTGCCATCTGCAATGAGGCCAGTCTTACACAATGGACAGTTTACTGTACACATTATAAAAAATTCAATGATTAAGACTCCTGCCTAATGGGAAATCTAAGGTTTACTTCGAATTTCTTATTTTAATTCTTGTGAAAGAAAAAGGTTCATTCTTGTCGACCAGTGTAACCTTTGTAGAGGAAGTATTTCAATATTAGCAGTGAAAGTCCACATCGTTGCTTAACCCTGTCCTGATCTCAAAACCACCAGCAAATTCTCACCTAAAATTTACTTTATAAGTGGTTTCGATGAGAGTTTGCTAGATAATCGCTCTTTGTCTTGTTGCCGAACCCAAATTCTTTTAGGATGTGGGTTAGGGTGGAACGATCGATCGAGTCGTAGGCCCACTTGAAGGCTGCGACGGTCACGACAAAATTCCTGTTCCTGGGCTCCAGATAAGAAAGGATGGATTTCACGTTCAAAATATGCTGGACATATGAGCTCTCTTTCCAAATACTACCTTGTACACACACAGTTGTGGATCCTCACGATCCTCTGCCTTAGCGTGAGGAGATTGTGAGTTAATTCCATAGGTTATTAGGAGGATACATGTACCGTGGTACTTCATCAAGTTTATCGGTTTCCCGAATCTTGCAAACAATTCTTGTTAGTTTATTTCGAATATTCTCTCCTGCGTCGTTCAAAATTTCGACAATTATACAACTTTCACGCCCCCACCTGGCAACTTATTGTCCTCATATGACTGAATCATCTGTCCGATTTCCCTTTCTTGGAAGGAGACGAATCGGATTTTAGAGAGGCTCGCAGTTTGTGCTGCACCTCATTCACTGATACCCTATATATGTTTTCTCGCTTTAGAAAGTGTGACTGCCTCCACAGCTATTACCACCAGCCCCACTTCCAGTTGTTCCCAGTCCTAAGCATTCAAGATTTCTAGCTTTTGGGTGAACTCTCCGTTGGATGACAACTTTTGTGTGACAAATCTCGCAATATTTCTTGCATGTTCCTTTCTGATGCTTCTTTGCTTTTTTGTAAACTTGGAAATGTAATGATCTGAATACAGGTTTACGCTTCTGAGAAACTTCACACTCCTGTCAACGTCGACGTGGTTAATTTGGAACTCTCCAAAGTGGTGATTTGGAGATGTCCAAGTCTTCTTCGTAGGTAAATGTTTGAAAACTGTTGATTTAAGGACCAGTCTCTCTCCGTTGCGGTTGGTTCTCCGGTGAACCGGATAATTCTCCACAACGTTTGAGATCTCCTGTCTATTCCGATTTTAATATTGTTGTCAGGAAACTTAGAAAGAAGTTCAAGTTGTTCCCAGAACTGATCTCTTGTTTCCGGACCTTTCTGATTGCCTATTGTATTGGTGCATGAGCATTCGCGATGGTGTGTACTCTGTTCCTGCTTCGAAAGGAAAGAGTCGAGAACGGATTATTAGGTTACAGTTCCAGAATTAATCAACAATACTAGACAAATGTATGTAAGTTTTTATAATGGGTGGAAGTTAGAATACACTACGGAACCCCATCTGTGTCGCACAAGGATGTCAGAAGGCCACAGTGTTGCATGTTTTCAAGGAACCAAAACGGTCAGGAAAGCATGGCTGGAGAACTATTACAGTGGAAGCTCCAATGTATTAATGACCTATCTTCATATTTCTTCTGGTATCTGTTCAAATCCACAAGTCCAAATATATACTTATTTTCTTTGGGCACAGGCTTTACCCTATTATTATTATTATTATTATTATTATTATTATTATTATTATTATTATTATTATTATTATTATTATTATTATTAATATTACTACTTGAATAAAACAGTTGTACTTGCGGGATAAAAGTCAGCTTAATAAATAGAAAATCGTCTAGAAGCTAAATCAGGTAACTAGGTTGGTATTGTGCAACAAATTTGGGTTCGTGTTTGTAAAAATGTCAGGAATCAACAACAATGGGGTCTCCAGGTGTTGTTTCTTCACATGTGTGCTGTTTTCCTCCTAGAATTTTCTTTCCTTCATCGGAAGATTACGAAATAATAGCAGTGGTCACCGTCCGACCCACAGGTATAAACTCAAGGTTCCCAACACAATCCATACAAAAAAAAAACAGAAACCAGCCAAACATAACATATTTACGGTATCTTCAATCTTCACTTACTTTTCCTTGGAAAGTACGCTTATTGTAAACTGTATTCAACTTTGTTCCTACGTAAGAGCATACTATGCGAGTCATCATAGTAAAATTTGCTTCGAGAACTCTACATAATCGAAAGAAAAGCGGCTAGATTTGTTATGGGCGATTTCCTACAAAGGAGTAGCGTTACGGAAATGTTAAAAAATTTGGGCTGGGAGGACTTCCGGTAAAATAAACGAGCTGTTCGACTATAGGTGGGCCGGCACAAGGTTACACTTGACAGTTGTAAGTCATGTTGGCAACACTACAAAAATGAAATGAAGAACGTCACCCGTCAGTCAGAATCACCAATCCACTACTTTTTATGTCAGATACAGTTACGCATTTTATTCATGTTAATTCGTATTTAATGCCGTATAGTGTTCATAATCTTTTATTTGCCTACACAAATATGAGCATTTAAAAGATATTATAAGGTTTAAGCGAGCTACAAAATAAATACGAACTATTTTCAGTTGATTGTTGTTGGCAATATAGGTAGTATAGTGGTGCCATCTATAACTAGCTTGACTACTGTATTGAAGTGTTGCCGTTTTGTCTGTCGCCGCTAGCACGTGGTCAGGTGTGATTCGCGTGTTTATGAAAGTTTTGTTTTCATTTTGAGATAATTGTGAAATTTTATTTTAACGAATGCAGTGCAATGTCTCGGAAATGACAACATAGTCATGAAGCGCGAAGTGATAATCCTTTGAGCCGCGAAGTGATAATCCTTTGAGCCGCGGAGTGTTCCTTAAGTCAGGCATTAGAATTAGTGCGGAGAACTCGTGAGTTTTACGAGAGGGAGACGAAATTCGTACGCTTGTATAGCCGTTTCTCCGTTCCTGTAGATCATGTTGTGGATCGCATATCTCAAACATTAGGGCTTTCAAAGCGTACTGTCATTCAAACAGGTGTTCGCCTCCAAGAACAGAAGGAAAACGTGACTGGGGGGTACATAGCAATAGCGAAAACGGGGCTGATAGTAGGGACTTGTTTCACAGCACTCCGGGAAAGAAACGAATTAAGCTATCTCCTGTAATAGGAATTAATTCTTTCCAGGCTGATGCAATACGAAGACACGAGTACGATTTTTACAGCTCGAAGTCCCTTCTATCATTGTTATGGACAATGCACGTTACCACTCCGTAATAATGGATAAGACCCCTTCTTCGAGCGTCCGTAAAGAACTGTAAGTGGAATGGCTGCAGTAAAGAAATATCCCAGCGCATATGTGTATGACTAAATTAGTCGACACCGGGCGAGTTGGCCGTGCGGTTAGGGGCGCGCAGCTGTGAGCTCGCATCCGGGAGATAGTGGGTTCGAATTCCACTGTCGGCAGACCTGAAGATGGTTTCCCGTGGTTTCCCATTTTCACTCCAGGCAAATGCTGGGGGTGTACCTTAATTAAGACAACGGTCGCTTCCTTCCCATTCCTAGGCCTTTCCTGTCCCATCGTCGCTATAAAACCTATCTGTGTCGGTGCGATGTAAAGCAAAAAAAAAAAAATAGTCGACGAGGTAGCGAAGGAACAAGGGCACGAGGTTATTAGGTTGCCGCCGTACCACTGTCACTTCAACCTCATTGAGTTGGTACGGTATGGGGTGAAGTAAAACATAACGTATGCACTTATAACACGTCCTTCACAGTTACTGAAGTGGAAGGACTGTTCCGAGAGAGTATTGCTCGAATGGATGCGGCTTTGTGCAGGAAGAAATTTAGCCATGTCTCAGCATTCATTAATTCGGCAATGGCAATACATGGCATCATCAGTGACTCTCAGGAGTTGATGATCTGCCTAGACGATGATGACAGTGACAACGAAGGCGACGGTAGTGATGGCAGTGAACTGGAGGATATCGAGCCTCTGCCTTTGTGAATCAGGTATGAAAATAAGGTTTCTGAATTTTCGTAAATTTTATAGAATTTACTTGAAACATTTTGTGTTAGCACCGGCGTATATTATTCTAACATTTATTGGTGAAGGTGTATATGAAGTGAGATCCTTGTCGGCCGATTTCTTCCGTGTTTTCTCAAGTCGCGATAATAAGAACTTCGTAGTATATTTATCTCGTATAATTTTGTGTGATGAATAATCGGTGAGTTGAAAGTTCAATTTTTGTCGGCAGATTTCATTTGTATTGTGTATCATCGCGATGACATTAAAAACATTTCTCCCATGTTTTTAAAAACACATGTGTCGTGCAATCAGCTGTTGTTACGGCGGCAACATCGCTTCGTGTGCCATTGCAGTGTGACCAATATTGTGCGCAGCTGTCATGTGCAACCTTACGCCGGCCCACCTATAAGTGATATGTTCCAAGCTGTCAGTGTAGGGATGGCGTGCAATGTCATTAATTGACGAATAAGTTTGAGTAGTGTCTTTAAAAGTAGGGGTGGGGAGGAAGATATGAAGACAAGGTTGGAAGTCAAGAGCACTAATTGGAGCAAATATTCGTTTATAGGAAGAGGAGTTAGGGATTGGAATAATTGACTAAGTGATATGTTCAATAGATTTCCAAATTCTTTGCAATTATGTAAAAGAAAAATAAGAAAACAACAGATATGAAATCTGCCACTTGGGTGACTGCCCTAAATGCAGATCAGTGTTGGTTGATTGAAGGATTTCATTCATTCATTATTTACTATAAACCTTTACAGTATCCATGGAAGGCCAGGGGAAAAGGACAGGCCCCCTTACACGTAGTCAAAGCATCGACATGAATGTACTATTGACAATGTGTTCACAGCTGCAGGGTCTCTCTATTCAATTGCAACCTGAATCAGTGATTCGTGATTTCACATTTGAAAAATGTCCCTAAGCGTTAGCGAGAATTCAGATGGCGTCTGCCCTTCTTTGAGCCTAGTGAGGATATCTAGCATGCCCTGCCTAGTATTTTCAGGCATGGAAATTCAGATGAATGGGAAATACTTCTCAGAAAGTAATTGCACTATTGCCTCTAATTTTATGATACAAACATTATTTGTACGCAACTACGTTGCTTCGCCAAGAGAAATTTACAGCTTTTTTGATATTTTGCGTAATGATGAACAACTAATGTATATTACGCCCTTCCGGGCCTCGAATGGAAAACCCGCGCATAAGGATGCCTCCACATAACAGGATAAACACTCAGGGATGAGACTAGAGTAAGGAGCGGCTCGACTTGCCTAACGAGCTTCGAACCGATCCCTTCCTACTTCCTGTGCTGGCCTCGGCAGCTCGAGCACTTGGGGAGTGGATAAGTTCGAAAGAAAGAAAAAATATTTAAGATGGAGCCTTATGTAATCTGAAAGTAGGATTCTCTGGGTTCAGCTTTCTACTGGATACTGCTTAGCACCGCTACAAATGACAAGAGGAATATAATTGGGGGTTTACAAAGACTTTATTCAAATATGGCATAATAAGAAAAATAGATACAGCCCTATACAATTAACTCTCCGCATACGGGAGAAAAAGAAAATAATTAACACTTTAAAATTCGACTAGCCTATGGGCGTCGTCTGCACAAAGGTATGACTGAGGTTTCGCGACCACTACCGTCTATCTTTCCCTCATTAGTTCGTACCTTTTGTTGAATTTTTTATATTCTGTCGATCACACCGTGAGATGAGCTGATGTCCCTACACTTACTAATTTATGTTCTTAGCACGTAATTAACCGGTTCCTGCACTACATGATTACCATATTACAAGATATATGTACATAATATATAGACAAAACACACATACCATTAGCTAAAATTCCCCCCGGACTTCCCGTATCTGTCACCAAGACAAAACAACGAGGAACAATGGTTCTGTTTGAACTCAAAATAAGTGCACATTAAATACTACACACACAGATATATACACACCATGCATAAAGGAGGCTATTCGTGTGAGGAAAACATAGTTATCGGTATCTTCTGCCCCCGGCGCAAGCTTAATGGAAGCTTGCCCAAGGTGACCCCTGCTGATCCGGGCTCGAACTGGATGAATCCCGACTGAGAGGTGCATTCCTGAAAGAAAAATCCCTAACTAGCTACGGTCTCATATCACCGGATATTGGGGGAGATCCCTACTCATTTATTAATTACCTTCGATATTACCGTGATATTATCATTGACAGAAGTGTCTTAACTGAACTAGTTAAAAACAACGAGCAATTACGGGTGAGATCCACAGCCTCAAGCCTTAACTATAATAGCCCCGCGGGGCCGCTCTGTCGCGAAGGGCGAGAAGCAAACCCTCACAAAAAAGGAGGGGACGGTCATTCACTTCACACGACTATTGCTCCTTCATTGGCCACGCCAGATTCTTCTCTCCCTCACAAGGTCCAGCCTTCCCTTCTCGGGGGCATACATCTATGGCCCACTTCATTTCTTTATTCATCTTACCGCAAAATTCCCAAGAAATACTCATTTATTCCATACATTCTCATTCTCCTCGTAGAGTGATCACTTCCGAATCATCTCATCATAAAACTATCTGGGCATTCGGCCCTCTCATTACGTCTCATATCTCGTATCTTCTTTCCTTGGGCATTAGGACTTCCTCATGATTCCTCACTTCCACCGATCAGGGTTATGCATATATTTATATTTTTGCCATCTATAAGACTGGCTTCCCTGGATCTCAGCCGGTTGCATACAAAAAAAGTTCCATCATTTCTGGTTAACTAATCAAGAATCACGGGAAACTCGCGATCTGTCCCTCACTATTATACCTAAATAACATATTTGTGCACCTTTCTCGGTCAGGATTTATTCTCTCTTGTTGTACATGCACTTATTATATGTGTAAATTGCGCATGCATCGTCTGATTGACCCATATGTTTCCCCAGCAAATACGATAGTCATATTGGACATTAACTAGCACCTTTGGACATGATTTTCCCTGCTCAATTATTATTGTTCCAGCTACCGCTAGGGGAACTCAAATATTCTCTACCCTTGTTTCCCTTACTTGCTAGGATATTCTAGATATTACTAATAATAACCCCTCACGATAAACTAATCATTAAGAAGAAAACAAATGGGTTGTCCGGGGAGTTAGCTTCCTTTGAATCTTAAGTTAACATGATCAAGAATAATAAAATTTCCATATTAGGACATGCATTATTTTACAACATTTAGGTATTACAAAGGAAAGCTCATCCTATTACCGGTTCTACATTAACGTGATTAGATATATATTGACATCACTCATCCATTTGGTGGCCATGGTTTTTCCTTCCACGGGAGACCCATGGCGGTGTTTACTGCTGCATTGCCTCGGCGCTGGAAACGGGCGTGCTGTCCTTCACTCCTGGTCCACACAAGTCTGACATCCTGGAGATCTCGTTCACAGCTTAAATCTCAGAGTAATCCACATGTGTAACACTTTACCACTCGTCACACGGCCTTCTGTTTACCGCAATACGAACAGGAAATTTACACCACGAACAAGCAGGTCATGCTAATTACAGCGAGCGCGTTCACAGCATGAATCGGGTAGCTCACAACACATCAGCACCCTGACTTAGAATATCAATTTGGGTGATTCCAATTTACTAATATCACGGACTCATTTAGGCCGGCATTGTATATAGACTAACCCGCTACTCGTTTATAAATTTTGCTCGCAGCTTATTTAATGACATGCGGCACAGAGACATTCGCCTAGGCTCGCTTGGCTTCCCATCTACACTTCAAAAAGGCTTCGTATTTCACGGCCGCTAATGACAAAATAGCACTGCCCTAGTATGCGGTCAGTAGGGTTCGGACTGTAAAACTAAAGCACAAAGGGACA
Source organism: Anabrus simplex (assembly GCF_040414725.1). Lineage (NCBI taxonomy): Eukaryota > Metazoa > Arthropoda > Insecta > Orthoptera > Tettigoniidae > Anabrus > Anabrus simplex. The sequence continues at coordinate 25,557,356 of NC_090266.1, read as the reverse complement.
CACTGTCCCCTCTCAACGACCCGCTAAGAACTGTCTCCAGCGAGGGTCAGCTCAGCTTTTATGGTCTGTTCACCGGAAAACAATGGCGTAAACGATTCACGGTTCATTAAGGACAGCAGCTCCTTTCATCCCAAGAATTCAGAACATTTAAATGGTGCATATTGTAACCCTCTCTTTGCTCTCTTATTTGAAACAGGCGTGCCCTACCGACGATCGGCAGATTCCATGTAATTCGCTTCCCGCTTTTAATTATTACATGAGCGTCATCTGGGGGGTGGAGTCAATTTTGAGCGCGACTCTTAGCTTGGGGGACGCTTTCTCGTTCACATGTGTTTGCAATCTGTTAAATCTGGACATCTGGTGACCTCCTTTCCTCCCCTGAATAAAGTATTTCATAGTTTTAGTCTGGGATACGCAGAAAATTCAGCTCTATTCATGGGTGTGTCTCACATAATTTTCCCATGTCAGGATCAGAATATCTTATTATCTTTACGCGCCAAAATTCGACGTTGGCACTCGTAAAACGTGCATAAAAAACCGGAAGTTCCTTCTGTTAGTTTGGATCCCTGGTAGAATAGGCCACACCTCAGGGCGGGTTTGACTACTCCAGCATCGCGTCATATCTCCAACTCTCTCTGCAAGTTGAGAGGGCCTTTTCGCGGGGCTTGGCTCCTGCTCAGTCTTCCCTGTGTTTTCCAGGCACTCTTTCGCGGGTTCCGTTCTGGCCGGACGCCGCTGGATCCCCATGGCCCATACTACTACCAATGACGCGATCTTTAGAAGTGATTTTAATGAGGTAGAAAGGCACCTATAATTCAAATGAGCTGTGCACGACACTGTACGGTTTCAATATCTTCGAGTCTTCCTTACGTAAATATTCAGTTTCTCTTCTTAATGATATTGCCAGTGCCTATTTAGGTGAATTGTGATGAAGGTGCACATCTTGGTGACCCGGGTTCAGATTACACCTGAACAAAGCCACACTGGAGTGGAATGTTGTGTAATAACGTCTAGATTTGTGGACAGGCACAAGATGCTATCGTGTTAGTCTTTATCTAAATGACTGTAGAGTTCTATGTTATTCAAATAATTTCCTCTCGTCCTTATACTTGATGACTGCACTCATTACTTATTTTCTTCAATAGGAAATCCAAAAGTATGTCCAAAACCTTTTACAATGAATGCTACTGCCAATGCTACATTGGACGATCATATGTAAAGAAATTAAACAAAATAACTTTTGTTTCCCTTCGTCTTGTCTTGATGCTTAAATGTTCGCGACTAAGTAAAACCTTCCTTCAATAATCAACTTCCTTCCTTCTTTTAAGGAAATTTATTCCCTTGTCTGCAAATGTCTTAATTTCATAAAACACTGTCTGCAAATTATTCACATACACTGTATATTTCTCAAATGAGGGACGTAGAGTAGAATGAACCACAGTATTGAGTGCATTCAAGATCTGGTGTCGTAGTGTATTTTTCTTTCGTTGACTTTTGTTTTTGCTCAAGGGAGTGAGCCCGCGCTGTGCTGCCATGCATATTAAACAAGTCAGGTCAGATTCACGCAATGTGACACAAGGGGGACACTCTAGCAGACATTTATCCACAGCCTCCAGTAAAACTCTTCGACGATACTAAGGCTACAGTTCCAGAATTACTGAACAATATTTACAAAATGTGTAAATAATGCTATATGAGCGAATGTCAGGATACGCTACGGAGCCCCATCTAGGCCGCCAAACAAGGTCAAAAGGCCACAGTGTAGGATGGTTTTAAGGGAATCAAATATTTAGAAGGTCGTGGATGGTAGGCTATTACAATGAAAGTTCCTATTGATTATTTACCACTTCGCTTCACAATTGATCTCTCATATGTTGAAATCTATCTGTTTAAAATATATCCTTGTTTTCATCAGGTATTCATTTAATCCTTTGTGAAGTGCATCATCTTCGGACTTTTATTCCTCTGATTAGCCATGAGACCCCAAAGGCCCGAACTGTGTCCCGGATGCCCTCCCTCACCAGCACTGCGTGGTGTACGTACATGAACGTGTCTCACATTCACAATTAATCCACACAGTTTTACTACTACCTCTGTGTCTTTTGATTTACTTTCCATTAACATTATTGTGATTGTCCACTTCCTTTATTTATAATATTTTATATCAGTTCAATGATCATGTGCAGTGCGGAGGTATTTAGTCAAAGGACTGTGTGATGTCAGGTAGTTTTGAACTCTGGTACTCCTCTCTACCCTGTGGAATCTGCAAGTGTGTATACTAAGGTGCTCTCGAAATCTTATACGCGATTAGACGTGCCGATGGACTGGATTTCACGTATTACATGTGGAGTTATAAGCTGTCCATACAGTGATATAATACTGTATCGTTTCTAGAAGAATGCCAAGGTCACTAAGATAAATGTTCATGTACTTGAAATATAAATCTATGTGGTACGAAGTCTTAATGCAGTTATCTAAGTTTGATTCACATAGGAAAGGACATTATCAATTTGATTTTTGAGATGTCATTATGCTTTCTTTAGAAAATATAGCACTGTTAAAAGTTCAAAACCATTCGGCACTATTTGGCCATAATTTGTTTGCTATAATACATTATTATGGGTGCCCTGGAAATATGCTATTCCGTGCCACTGTAGAACAGTCAAGTACATCGTAACCTTCCCGGGGAGTGGCTGTTTCACATCCGGGAGAACTGTACAATTTTAGTGAGGACGCCGCAGGGAAATGAGATGCTTGATAAATATATACAGTACATGAACCTTATGTGGCAAAATGGAAAACTGCGGAAATATTTTTTCATCACAATTAATAGTGATGTTATGAACCAGTGTAACTGTGGCAACTCACTTTGTGGTGGAAGTTTGTTTTGATGGAATAGAAATTAGGGGAGATAAAATGGTCCCACGACTCTTCAAATATATCTATCGTGTTAATTGATGCATCTCATTATGGGGCAATGAATGCAGGGTTTTGGGTTTTACTTGAGATACACTTCCGCTAAAAAGAATTGCGGAGAAGTATCAGGGTGACTGTCCGATACCGTATTTCGTCAATTTATAGAAGTCAGTGAGAGAAAAAAGAACCCTTTATTTTTAGCCGGAAGAGCACAGATTTTTGTCCACAGTAAGAGCAAAACAGCTGCATTCATGATATTGATTAGATTAAACCTCTGTGTTATGGAATAATCACTCATCCGTGACTAATATTTCAATAAATTTGCAACAGAACATTCCATAATAAATACAATAGGTTGAAAGTGTGTTCCAGATATATATATATATAAATTCCCTATTGATGATACAAATTCCATGCAATAAATCTGCGCAAAGAGTACACAATTTTGTTGGAAATGTCACTTCCAGCTAATTAGGTTTTATTGATGAATCCTAATTACAACATGGTAATGGCCTTATAAACACCTAGCACCTATTTTGTACCTCCGTGCCTCTTTTATTATGAAACTAATTTACCTCATGCTACTAGATATCTATACTAATATGGCGTTACCAGTTTCAATTTCATTCTTGAGACTGAACGATAATTTTCGCTACATTTTGGCAGGTACGCATAACGTTTTCAATCAGTGCTTGTTGGTAGTAAGAACTAAGCTGATGTTGGCAGTAAGAACATGTGAGGAGTTCATACTGGCAAAAAAGAACTGCATAAGAAGATCTTGTACGCAAAAGATCCACATGAGAATTTTGTGGTCGCAATAAGAATCAAATTAGCGGATCATGGTGGCAATATGCCCACATGATTATCTCAAGTTTGGAGTAAGAACCACAAGAACAGCTTATTTAGTATGGGTCATCTGTCGATAGACTGGTTTGAATACCTTATCCCTCCTATCCGGTCCCGTGCTAGCTTTTTCATTTCTACTTAAATGCTACAGTACTTCCCACATGCACTGTAATATCTTTGTCATATTCGTGCCTTGGTGTAACTTTAACCTTCGAACCACCTACGCTTACCTAAACACTAAGTGAACAAATCCTGTGCGTCATAAGATGTGTCCTATCTCCTGGTCAAATTTCAGCAAATCGTTCTTCTCTCACAGATTTGATCCAACCATCTCATCTACTGTATTCTACTGTAACGCTACATGTCAGATGTTTCAATTCTATTTCTTACTGAGTCAGGTATTGCCTATGTTTAACTTTGTATACTCCAGATTCCAGACAAAAAACCTAGAAAACGACTGTCTAATTTATGTATCAGTGTTTAAAGTGAGCAAAGTTCCTTTAGTTCTGAAAGGCCTTCCGTGCCTTACTAGTCTGCAGTTTATGACCTTAGGTCTGCCGTGGTTAGTTATTTCACTATATGTGTAACAATATTGATCTATTTCCTTTAAGACTTCATTTCCTAATCTGATATTTCCTGCATCACCTGAATTAAGCACACTGTATACCAATATTTTTCTTTCTGATATTTGTTTTCATCTTGTACATATTCTCCAAGACTGTGCAGACTCAGATTGGCAAACCTGAGAGTTTTCATTACCTCTCGGATTGCGCTTCCTCTTCTAATTTTCCTCCTTGATTTACATAACCGCCTGTTCATTAAAAGTGCCACTTTCCAATCATAGGTCTCTTAACACTCTGCCGAATTCTGACATTGAAATTGAGTCTCCCATTTGATGAGCATCAGCAGCATTTTCCTGAACTACATAATGCACTTCTTTCCTTACATGCGATTCTTGAATGCATTCCTCTCATCTTTTTGCTTGTCTTCTTTTCCTAGAAGTGGTTTCCCATCATACAACTATTTTTCGTATTTCCTTTGCAGCATGTAGTTATCCTACAATCAAATAATCGTCAACATCCTTGCACTTCTCTTTTAGCAGTCCTGCATTTCTCATCTACGTCATTCTTTAGCCGCTTCTCATATTTGCATTTTTGTACTCTCGCCGTTCGTCAGTCATGTGTAGTAACTCCCAAGTTATCCCTTGATTCCTTGTTCAAAATTAGTCTCAAGTAGCGAAGTCAAATGTGCTATTAAACAGAATGCACCTTTAAGGGAAATAGTGAAAAACGTTGAAAGTAAGAGAGAAAACTCCTGAGAGAAAGATGTGCTGGTGATAATAGGGCGGACAAATAAAGTAGCGGTAAACGGAAATTTTACTGCTGAGAAATCGGACCGTGCCATAAGTCATTTGTTAAAACCAATTTAATTTTGAATGCTGTACCACACAGACATGGTACGCTTAACTTATATCATGTTACTGAGGGAGCAAACAAATTATAAACAGGGAAGGAAAAGCATTTAATTTTGAAAGTGAGACGTTACCTAGAGATCATTTTACAAGGCATGGTCTTTGTTAAACAGGCATAGAAACATTTAAATGTGTGACAGGCTACGAAAATTGACTACGAATTTCAATATGCCACTCAGAATTAGAGAGAATAATAATCAGAAAGAGGGCAAACCCACATTGCTATATCGATGGGTGATCAAATATGAAAAAGAGCCGTCTGATAAACACATTTTTGGGGAAAGGTAAGAACATCCGAAGATGTAGATAATTATTTATCAATTAGCAACTCAAGGAAATGCATCAATTGAGCCCAAGTCCATAGGCCGAACAATGGTAATAGAGCATAGTTTAAGTTATCTTGACGATCATTCGGATAATGCAGAAAAAGAGGGACAATAGAATCTTGATCATTGTAAATTTTTCGAAACTAAGGTGGACAGTCTTAATCCAGAAAAGGAGATACTTTCCATCATTCGTATTAATTTACAATCTATAAGAAGTAAGTTTCATAAGACTGACATTTTTCTTGTGGTGTTCTGTGTGCTAATGAACATTGGCTTAGAAAAGCGGAAGTCAGTTAACATGTACCATCGAGTATGAATCATTGGCAAGGTACTACATAAGAAAAACCGTACATGCAGGTGCAGACATTTTTCTAAAAATCAACCCCAGTATACATCATACTGCGTTAAATCTTGATAGATTAAGTGAAGAACAATAATTTGAAGCAACGGGGATCATGCTCTCTTTTTTCAAATTGATAGTTATTTCTTGATATCATTCTCCTAATTCACACAAAGGTGAGAGAAATTAACATAACACATGGGAAAAAACAGAATTTCAACATTATCCTTATAGGGGTATTGAAACATAATCATTGTAGAGGAATCGATAGATAATAATAATTTTTTTGTGAATTTGTAAGGTCGTACAACTTTTGCCTATAAAGGTAATGTTGAAATGCTTGTATTTTTCAAACTTTTCACAATATAACAGACATTAATATTTCACGATTAATTCTTTTACGCTGTTTGGTGTGTTTAAGTATCTTTCTAATAGAAACAGATTTCCATATTCTCATTTTCTGAGACTGAAATAAGATCTTAACCAGTAGGAGCCTTTGGACTGACTAAGAATCCACAGAGGTCTGCCTACAGGTTCTCATTCATACGAACCTTGCCTGTTCAATGGGCGCAGTACCTTGTCGTGCGGTAAGGTGGAATTAGTGACACTGTAAGAAGTTTTGAACATGTTCAGAAATTGTGATTAGATGAATTGAAATTGACAGTTAAATTAGTCAGGTGAACAGGAAGAGAAAATGTCGCTGTTTGAGTGTTAGCCAAGCAAGTTAACTGAAGTCAGGTTTAACTTGGTCAAAGTAAAGTAGGTCAAATATGCAGCGACCACACAATCGCGTGTTGTAGCGTGTCATTAAGAGTGACAGTGAGGTCGTTGTGTACGGTGTCTCAGTAATCGCAGTGAAAACGAGTTGTTCCTTTAATACACAAGAAAATTCCTTCCGGAGACTTCTATGTTGGTTTAGCGTCATAAATACTTTTCTGAAAACGCTGATAATTTTCTGCTTTCGTGAAAAATGTTCATCTATAATAATATCAAGCTCTTTTACTGATTCACTGAACTGAATTGATGAATTTTATTGGTAGAGTTTCGGTAAAGTGGACTTCTTTATGATTCATGAATGAAGTTTCATCACATGCATCAGGCCAGTTACAAATGACTAGTAATTTTTTACAAGTAATTTTAAGTTCAACAGTTAGCCTTTGCTGTTCACAGTGCAGGTAAATGTGGTGTCTACATCTGTTACCAGAGGACGTAGTATCGTTGATGCGGATGGAAACTCAGGCCGTCCTAAGACGGATCCATGTATCTAGTACTTCATCGGCCCTTTCAAAAGCTCTTTACAGATTGCCAGGATGAATATTCATTATTGTAACTTCTTACACAGTGCTGAAGGCAGTGGAAGTATGAGTTCATCCACTGGAGACTATTTGTAGGAAGATGGAGGCTAAATAGTTTGGAATGTAGTAACCTTAAGTCTGGGTCTATTGAGTCAAAAATTTTAGTTTGTCTTTTATCCATTGTATTGATAATGTCGTGTGTAATCGGAGTGATGTTCGTCAAACCTATTGGAGTTTGCAGATAGTTGGAATGTTGTGGGTGTACAACGTATTCCACAGCATTTCAAACGGGCCTATAGAATACTTATTGGTCGGTAATCAGAAACGTCTGAAAGTGGGGATTTTTCAGGGAGTTTGACAACCAAGGCAGCTTTTCGTAAGGTCATTAAGTCATTAATGAATGATTGGGTATGTGAGTAAAACTACAATATTCATACTTTTAATAAGTGCTATTTCTATGTTGTCTTTTCCTTTGGACTTAAGATATAATTCTAAATACACTGACTAACAGAGCAAATGCAACACCAAGAAGGAGTGGTCAGAACTTTATGCCAATTGCAGGGTAGACTGACGTCACTGAGGTATGCTCATGATGTGAAATGCGCCGCTGTGCTGCGCACGTAGCGAACGATAAATGGGACACGGCGTTGGCGAATGGCCCACTTCGTACCGTGATTTCTCAGCCGACAGTCATTGTAGAACGTGTTGTCGTGTGCCACAGGACACGTGTATAGCTAAGAATGCCAGGCCGCCGTCAACGGAGGCATTTCCAGCAGACAGACGACTTTACGAGGGGTATGGTGATCGGGCTGAGAAGGGCAGGTTGGTCGCTTCGTCAAATCGCAGCCGATACCCATAGGGCTGTGTCCACGGTGCAGCGCCTGTGGCGAAGATGGTTGGCGCAGGGACATGTGGCACGTGCGAGGGGTCCAGGCGCAGCCCGAGTGACGTCAGCACGCGAGGATCGGCGCATGCGCCGCCAAGCGGTGGCAGCCCCGCACGCCACGTCAACCGCCATTCTTCAGCATGTGCAAGACACCCTGGCTGTTCCAATATCGACCAGAACAATTTCCCGTCGATTGGTTGAAGGAGGCCTGCACTCCCGGCGTCCGCTCAGAAGACTACCATTGACTCCACAGCTTAGACGTGCACGCCTGGCATGGTGCCGGGCTAGAGCGACTTGGATGAGGGAATGGCGGAACGTCGTGTTCTCCGATGAGTCACGCTTCTGTTCTGTCAGTGATAGTCACCGCAGACGAGTGTGGCGTCGGCGTGGAGAAAGGTCAAATCCGGCAGTAACTGTGGAGCGCCCTACCGCTAGACAACGCGGCATCATGGTTTGGGGCGCTACTGAGTATGATTCCACGTCACCTCTAGTGCGTATTCAAGGCACGTTAAATGCCCACCGCTACGTGCAGCATGTGCTGCGGCCGGTGGCACTCCCGTACCTTCAGGGGATGCCCAATGCTCTGTTTCAGCAGGATAATGCCCGCCCACACACTGCTCGCATCTCCCAACAGGCTCTACGAGGTGTACAGATGCTTCCGTGGCCAGCGTACTCTCCGGATCTCTCACCAATCGAACACGTGTGGGATCTCATTGGACGCCGTTTGCAAACTCTGCCCCAGCCTCGTACGGACGACCAACTGTGGCAAATGGTTGACAGAGAATAGAGAACCATCCCTCAGGACACCATCCGCACTCTTCTTGACTCTGTACCTCGACGTGTTTCTGCGTGCATCGCCGCTCGCGGTGGTCCTACATCCTACTGAGTCGATGCCGTGCGCATTGTGTAACCTGCATATCGGTTTGAAATAAACATCAATTATTCGTCCGTGCCGTCTCTGTTTTTTCCCCAACTTTCATCCCTTTCGAACCACTCCTTCTTGGTGTTGCATTTGCTCTGTCAGTCAGTGTACGACTTGCTCAACTTGCGAGAAAGTGACATGTTTAAAGTGTTTTCTCTGTCAGGTGCAGGGGAGTTGTATTAGCTTTTTAAAATGTTATATTTACCCCCTCTGTCAGTTATGTGTCAAGGAGTGATGAAACAGGTATTAAGGGAGTCCAGGGATACGTCAATAGAATGACCTTCTCTTTTTTTAAAGTATTTAAATGTTTCTAGTTCTTTCCAAGCAAATAGCAAGTCTGCGACCCTGCCTTCTTAAGGTGTTTGCGTGCATGATTCTAGCGTTGCGTATGTCTTGTCATGGCTTATTTCGTTGCCCTTTTCAATCGTCAAAGTTTAATTGCTTACGCTGTTGCTGAAACTTCTTACGTGCGCCATATCGTTTTGCCCTATGTCCGTTCTGCTCCGGCCTTAGCCACTGTGCTGAGTCTCGTGTCCTCCCGAATATTTTAGAGGACATTTTTGGTCACAAAATATGATCAGATATACGTTAAATGTGTAGACATTAATATCAATATCGACAGCTGTCAGTACATGGTACCATGGAACATCAAGTAAATCTTCAGTAAATATATAGTAGACAGCTTTAGAGATGTATTTGAATGTGATAGTCCTTGGTTTAATCTATTGAATTTTTAAAGGTTTGGACGTGTGTATCAAGTCATGTGCTACAACTGCAGTCCATGTTGTAATCCTACAATTATTAAGTCAATTATCGTGTGTGATGTGTAGGCAGAGATTTCAAAATTCTCCTATCGCATCGCTGCCTGTTGTTCGTGTTTAGTGGCATCAATTGTTTACGCAGTCTTTCCGTAAATTATTTCAAAAACGTCCAAATTTATCGAATGCTTTCATTAATAAATTATGCGATTCCCTAATCCCTCTTCATATACATTAATAATTGCCCCATTTTTGTCCTCATTAGATAAATTTTATGTTTGCTACCTTTAAAAGCTTCCAAGGTTTTCAAGTCCAATGTTTGCAACATTCTCATAACTCTACCTTTTATCGGAAATTACCGAGAACAAATCGTGGTGATTTCCTTTGGATCTCTCTCAACTCACAAATCATGTACACTGGAACCATACTCCAATTGAGGTCTTACCACGGACTACTACGCCGTCTCCTTTACATCTTTACTATAACATCTAAATACTCTCGTCACCATGTGATGATTTGTAACCGTTTTTTCTCACAATTCGCTTTATGCCGCACCGACACACATACGTCTTATGGTGACGATGGGATAGGAAAGAGTTAGGCGTTGAACGTAGCCGTCACCTTAATTAAGGTACTGCCCCAGCATTTGCCTAGTGTGAAAACTAGAAACCACGGAATACCATCTTCATGGCTGTTGACAGTGGGGTTCGAACCCAAACTCTCTGGAATGCAAGCTCATATTTGCTTGCCCCTAACCGCATGGCTAACTCACTTGGTATGTCTTTAATACAGCCTCGTTGATGATTACCACAGTGAAGATCGTTCCTGGTACTTACACTGATCCTCGTGAGGTTATTTCACCCCACCAACACAGAGAGTACCTTTCCTCTTGGTGAAAACAAATATCTTGTCTTCTCATCCCATTTACACTTCTCTGCTGTCCATCTCACACTTGTCGAGTCGTTTTGCAGTCGCTCACTACTCTGTATCTTACTTATTGTATTTACTGTTTTTACGACTTATTTTTTCTGGTATCGCTTATATACATAGGCAATCTGGAAGTTCCAAAAAAACTGCTCTGATCCTCTCCCCTTACTCTTAATAGGACGAGAGAATGCTTCATCAACTCTTATATTCTGTGTTCTATTTTCTTCTTGCATTTTGCTTTACGTCGCACTTGCACAGATACGTCTTATGGCGACCATGGGATAGGAAAGGCCCGGGAATTGGAAGGAGGCAGCCGTGGCCTTAATTAGGGTACAGCCCCGGGATTTGCCTGGTGTGAAACCATCTTCAGGGCTGCCGACAGTGGGGCTCGAACCCACTGTCTCTTGATTACTGGATACTGGCGGCACTTAAGCGACTGCAGCTATCGAGCTCGGTGTTCTATTTTCTAGAAATGTAGCCAAACATTCGCTCACTCCCTTGTCTCTTCTAATAGCCCTAATATTTGTCTGCAGTGTTCCATGATCTACGCTGTCAAAAGCCATGGGTGGATCAATAACGATGCAGTCCATTTGAACTCCTGAATCTAAGATTACCTGCTGTATCTTGCTGGAGTTACACGAGATGAGCCTAACTGGAATCATCTTTCCGAAACCCGAACTGCCGTCCATCAAACCAGTTATTAATTTCGCAAACGTGCCTAGTAAAATCAGAAAGGTTTGAGACCTCAGACCTGAGGTCTCAAACTGGCTTGTAATCATCCACTTCTTATTCTTCACATTTTCCTTCTACACTGGGGCTTCTATGGCAACTCTCCATCCTTTCGGCGTAACTCCTGCAAGCAAACGGTAATCAAATATTTCAGATATGGCAGTATTCTCCAACACATTGACTTTAATACATCCCTAAAAATCTTCTCAATCCTCACTGATTTCTTAATTTTCAAGTTGTGTCTACTTTTGTAAATAATTTCATTGTCATAGGTATTCGCCATTACTTTTAATCTCCTCTACCTGGATATACACCTTTACGTACTGCTGACCGAATTCTTCTGACTTCCGTAAGTTCTGACATAAACGCTCCCCATGTTCATTAATGAATGTTCTTCCTGGGTCGCGTCTTCCATCCCGTTGGCTGTCTGAAGATGTCATTACGTTGAGCTTCAAACTGGTTTTAAATAACGCTCCAAACTCGTTGTCATGCTCTGTTATTCAAGAATAGGCTGTAACCAGTTAAGCTTAAAGTCTTCGAAGGAATCAAGGCATGTAGTTAGTTTTCAGTCAGAAGGCCAACATCAAATACGTTTGGTACAAGTTCTTTGAGTTCCCAGACAATGAATGAATATTTAGTTGGGCTATGTGAAGGTCTTTACGGTAGGCATAAACATTTGCTAGGAACGGATCTCTCATTGAGGAGAAAGGTAGTCGAATAATTCCAGTGAGGTTTAAGCGACAGTTGTCTGCGCGGAAGTGGACAGGGGCGGGAGAGGCTCTGCGGGGAAGGGTGACACAGTAATACGTGCCGTCTCCTAAAGACAATGAATAAATTATTCAATTAGTGTAAATTTATAACTGTTCGGTTCTTCAGTCTGCCGAAGCTAAATTTGAATAGGTACGTGTATAATACATGCGATAACAGAATTATACGTGAAAACAGAACAACTTAATTAAAATAGAAATGGCCTCAGATATCAGAAAAAGTAAAATACGGTACCGAACCTAGGTGAAGTAACGTAAACAAATTACACGATATTGAATTGAAACGGATATGAAACATACAGTTAGCGGCTACCTCTGTCATTCGGTACATATGGTCAATGCGCACTTTGTCACCGCCGGATTTCTTAGATTTGATGGAATTGCACAATGGTGGGCTTCAGTATGGAGAGTCAAGAGTGTGAGACGTAACGTGAGTGCCCCTTGGTCTGCGCGTATCTCGGAACATTCGTTTTCGCGTGCGGTTTGAGGCAGAGATTTAGGTGCCGCTCGGTGACTTCTATCAATATAATCTACTTTCACATTTACACCTTTTCCTCTGTAGCCAGTTCATCTCTGTAATGTCAACTCTCCTGCACCCCAGACATTCCTATGTTATTCTTCTTGCTATACTGCTATACTGTACCGTACCCAGGGGTAAATACCCTCTAGGACGATGCCTCCATTCCTGTATGAACATCCGACTAACTCAGGGTTGGGCAGAGTGTGGGTTGGTTGTCGATTGGGTCAGGATAAAAGTCGAAGTTCTACACTAAAATATCAATCAATGACAGGAAATGGAGGTATAACACGAATGAGAAACAATCATAGGGGGTAAGATGGATTTATTAACAAATATCCCCGATCAAATCACACGAAAATAATTGAATAAAAAAATAATAACTTGTAAAAAATGAACTCAAAGTAATAAAATAAATCGAAATCAGAAACGTTAAATGAGTGATAATACAAATTTGACATTAAAAGAAAAACAAGTTCAATAAAGAACATATATAAAAATCAAGACTGAGTATCTTCTCATAGTCCAATGTTTATGTTGTATGGCAACAAGTGTATGCAAACACTGCCATTGGTATTTCGGTATGGAGTTTCACATTATCGCATCCCAACGATACGGTTTCAAAATTAAGTTACTCCCGAGAATCATCAAACTGTTTCCGTAAAATCAAAGTTACATTGTATGAAAAATTACGACGGAAAGAAAAAAATACTTAAGACGCACCGGACGCTATGTAAGGTATGCAAAATACTAGGGGCAAATCCTACACTATATTTACAATAATTCAAATCATCAAACTAAACATATATATACATCGGATATCGAGTAAAGTCTTAAATGCTACACTGCTTCTAATGTGAATCCCGGTTCACAGCAAAAGATCTAGACAGAACTAGATAAACCAACAATACATCAGCACTCGGGCTGTTCCCTTTAAAAACAACGAGACAAGGTATACAATCACAAAATAATAAGGTAAAACCATCCTGTAAGAGAAAAACATATAAATAATCCTTGATGTCATGAAGAAAGCAATGGGCAACATTGCCTCCTTCTGCTGCGTTTGAGCGCTCAACAGCGCGGTCATCCGTCATGTACTTCCGGGTAGATTACGAGCTGTAAAGAAATATTGAACTCCACTACGCTAAAGATTGGATTTTGTCTCCCGTGGCCGCCGCAAGGAAATACTGTCTCTTTCACACATGCCGATAACACAGGCCAGGACTCAACTTGCCATGAGATAACGCCCATCATCAACTACACGGAAACTCCCGTATATTAATTTCTTCTTAGCATGCTTGGGCCATTTAACAACATCAGACTCAATAGTCTGGAATTAACACTGTCCATTCTGATCACAATATACTCAGAAGACGCTAGGCAGGCACACACACACCTGCACAATTTCTCTCTATCTTGTCAGGCATACAATCGGCCTGTACCAATACATTATAATTAAGCATGCAATTATTATCTCATCATTCCTCATGAATCCTACTGGCCTTTCCACATAACGAGACGCTGTCCAAGTCCTTGGCAGACCATCAGGCAAACAGAATCCAACTTAACTTCAAAGATCTTAATTTAACAACGACGTTCTGCAGCTCCTTCTGGCAGCTTCTGTAAAACCATGCATCATGCAAAATAGCTATACCTGTCTCTCTAAATAACCGAAATAAAGTGAATTGATACGTGTTTGACGTAATATAAAAATGAACCTGTCGATCTAGCCCTTCTAGCATATATTTAAGGAAAACTCGGAATATCCTACTCTAAGTACTATACTTACAACAATAACTGATCCTATCAATCCCTCATTTTCCCAAACATCTAATCATAAAGCAAAATAAAAATAAAATAAACATGCATTAATCTCGTATCCGAATCTACCATAGTAACAAAGTTAAACCAATACATGCCGTCAGGCTTACTTTAAATGAAACTGAAAATTCTATCTACACTGCCCTAGTACCTTAACATAACTTACATATCATGCCATATATAATACGTGCATCTTACTTTAGATGACTCTCGGGGAACCAGGATAGCAGCTTACATCCCCACTAATTTTGGGATCTACACCATGTTAATCACATCCTTAACATGTGGGAATGCACTTCCTTCCTCTGCAGGTGTATCCATCATCTTGCTGGAAAACAATTCACTGGAACACAGAAGACTATAGTTGATAACCTCTTCGCTGCTTAATGCTGCGAGCCGAAATACCCTTTCTTTTACCAGATCAGCTAACACACTGATTCACATATATATAACACACTTCACTAAAAGGGTAAAATTACAGTTTTAAAAGCAGCCCACGGTTCGGTACGGAAGTTCCACGCGAATACGCGCCCGTCGCGAAATAGTGAAACACTAGCACGTTTCCACAACACTTGTTACTCAGCGGTCACTACACCGTCTTTATCGATTAAAAGTAAACTCTGTCAAAGCACAGTAAATATTACGACTGCACAATTTGAAGTATCAACGAGAACCAGTTACTATTTCTGGAATAACGCCACGTTAATTACAATCACCAGTCACAGAGTTGGTACATCCGCACTGTTCAAACTTTTCCTACAGAGTGCCGAGTTAATACATCCGTACTGCTCAAATTTTTGCTACAGAATGACGCTCTCCAGAGCTTGGATTACTGAGGAGGCTTCGGTGACGCTAATATTGTTGGGGTTCCCGGGTATCTGAACCAACCACCAATCAGAGAGTTCGTCATGTATGATGATACAATACTTATTGTGATATATTTATAAAACACAGCTCAAACATTAGCAAATCTCTTCCACCAATTTCTATAATACATTTCCAAATATATCTAACTTCAGAAACTGTGGAAAACCGATTGTCTACAGAAACTGACTTTATCCACAGAGCATGTTGGTCATCCTGGAATTAATATATGACGCGGTGTAGCCTCCATGTTTGCCAAATCCATAAATTCCCATTGGCTGAAATATCTTGCTTGGTCAGCATGTAATACACGTGTCGGTCCTTGCCAGCGCTTGGGTACGCTTACTTTCTCACGGTCATGCGGAAATATGAAGCAACATCCAGCGACTTACAGTCTTGCTCAACATCCGGTATTAACTATCTTGGGATACGATGCTTTAACATATTGTACTGTAACTTTTTATGAATAAAATTCACATGTTTGGTCAAATAATATTCCAATTATTATTATGGGCCGGTCGGATACTGCTCATCCTCCTCTTACCCAGGGAAAAAAAATTAATATGGAATATTTATTTTTTTTCTTAATGTATTATTGGACTATTTATTATCATCTGGATATATGTAATCTCTTTCCTTTAGTACTATTTGCCGTCTCGCAAATTTGTATTCTCTTCCCACAGTCTATCATTATCTTGGCGGATGTTGTAGTAGATGTCAAGTAACGCATGAAAACGTCTCTGCACACCACCACACTCTTCACAATCTTCTTCTTCTGAATAATTGTCTCTTTCCATCTGCGCGAAGTTGACATTCTCCGTGTCTTCTTCCGGGTCATCTGCATCCACCATCACAGGTTCATCATTTGGGTTTTCCTCTTCTTCTCCATCATCTTCACTCTCATCTTCTGCCATCTCTCCTTCTTCTTCTCCTTCTGGGATGTCGTCTATTCTAATTTGACCTCTGGGATAATAAAGCTTGAGGTTTGAGGCATTGAAAACCTTCTCCGTAGATCCGTCCAAGCTACAAACCTTGTAGGAATTATTTCCATATACCTGAGTTACTTTATATGGACCTATATACAATTCAGCAAACTTCTGACAGAAGCGCGCTGACACATCTGAGCTCTGAGGACGTTTTACCAGTACAAGCTCATCAACCCGCAGTTGTCTATGAAATCGTTTGTTCCTGCTTCTGCGTAGCCTCTTGTCTGCCTGAGCCTTTAATTTTTCTGCAGTCTCTCGTATGCATAATTCTGCAGACGGCCTTGGGTCATTTGGACATTGAATTTTCTCGTACCATGGACGCTGTGGGTATTCGTTGAGATGAATAATACTGGGAATCTGTCCGGTACTTTCATGCTTGGTAGAATTAATGCTTTCCATGATAATTGGAAGTACATCTGGCCATTTCCAGTGCTCTCTTGGTATGAAGATCCGACAGTACTTTGCTATCTCTCTCATAACACGTTCGCTCGGGTTAGATTCCGGATGTCTCACTGAACTCAACACATGTCTTATCTCCATCCTATCGAGCTCCCTCTTGAAAGCAGGCGAGGTGAACTGTGGACCGTGATCACTTAGTATGCTTTCTGGCTTACCCATTCTAGGAATGATCTTATTTTTAATCTGATGTAGTGCGGATTTCGTGTTGGCCTTTTGTACGGGACACAAAGTTACATACTTAGAAAATACATCCATGCATACTAGAATATATTTCACACCACGACGTCCTGCAGGTAACGCTCCAAAATAGTCAATTGCGAACAGTTTCCTGGGCATTGTGGGCAATACAGCTCTTGGTTGCTGTTTTAATAGGAAAGTGTTAGGTTTGATACGCTGACATGTGTCACAGGTTCGCAAGACTTGTTGAATCATGCGCCTCATCCTTGGCCAAATAAATGTTTCCTGTAACGTAGCTGTAACTTTCTCAATACCCGCGTGTCCAGTGGTATGATGCCCTAACCATATCAAGTCCATCTGGAACACTGGTGGAACAACAATACGAAATTTAGTGTGTTCTTCGTCAATAAATTTATGCAAAAGGTTATTGAAGTAGTGATATTGGGATGCCTTCTTTTGTGCCTCGATGAAACCTGGGGTGCCGGGTTCAAGTTCCTTATTAAAATAATCAATCAGTAATTTGGTTGGTCCATAATTTTTCTGCTCTTGGCCTAAACTTGGTAACTTGTCCAAAATGTTTTGGTCCTCTTCGCCCAACATTGCCAAATTTACAGTAGCCTCAACTTCATCCGGGTTTCGACTGAGTGCGTCTGCCACGGTATTCAACTTGCCTGGGCAGTGTTCTAGTGTCAGATCGAACTGTTGTACAAATAACGACCATCTGTACACCCTGTCGCTACCTACATTGGATTTTAGGATGAAAGTTAATGCCTTATGGTCCGTTCTAATGATGATCGGAAATCCATAAATATACTTCTTCCACTGATCTAGGGCAACTACTATAGACAGCATTTCTAGTTCCGTTGTAGTCCACTTTAACTCATGGTTACGTAACTTCCTGCTCATGAATGCCAAATAAGTGATCCTGGGTTCGTTCTCTGGATTTTCCTGATACAGAACCGCTCCTATGCCCACATTTGAAGCGTCTGTTTGAATTATGAATGGACGGTCATATACAGGATAGCCTAGCTTCACTGCCTTCGCCAGCATCTCTTTGGTCTTTCTAAAAGCCACATCTTGATCCTCTCCCCATTTCCATCTGTTGTTCACCTTCGAAAGCTCCTGTAATGGTGCTACAGTGTCTGTATATGATTTACAGTGGTCCGAAAAGAATTGACAAAGTCCTAAAAACTGTCTAATATGCTTAATTTTGGTAGGTTTCGGAAAATTTTGTATTGCTGATATCTTCGCCGGATTAGGCTTGATTCCTTTTCCATCGATGACATGGCCCAAAAATAAGGTACTCCTGCTACAAAAATGAGATTTCTCCAGATTTACCTTGAAATTGCAGCGATTAAGATCTGCCAAAAGTCGGTCAATTTTGTCCAAATGTTCCTCGATTGTTTTCGAACAGAAAATTATGTCATCGATGTAGATGATAGTAAATGATTTTATGTCTTGACTTAAATTGCCTTCCAATGCACGGATAACAACGGAACTTGAGTTCTTTAACCCAAAGGGGAAACGTAAGAAGTGATAAGCCTGGTTGTTAAACATGAAACCAGTTAGCATACTAGATTCTGGATGTAATTCAATGTGATGAAATGATGAAGTTAAATCAACGGTGCCGAAGTACTCCATGCCTCCGAACCTCTTTAAAATATCCTTAATTGCTGGTGCCTGCGTATACTCGGGGACTAGGCGTTTGTTAACCTCTCGTGCGTCCAAACATACCCTCACAGAACCATTTGCTTTTGGAACAGCCAAGATCGGACTCAAAAATGGTGTGGGCGATTTGGTAATGACTCCATTCTTCTCCATATCATCTACCAATTCCTTCACCTGAGGGAATATCTTCTCGGGAATGGGATATGGTCTCTGTTTAAATGGCTCCCAGTTATTCACGATAATTTTGTACTTGTAGTTAGGTATTTTTCCTGGTTTTGATCCGAATACGTTCTTATGTTGTTCTAAAATTTCTTTCATTTTTCCACGGGCTTCTTCGTTCACTGGTGCTTCCGCTAACTTCTCTGGTAACAATTTTGAAAATTTTTCATCCTCCTCGGCTTCTAAGTTTAACGTCATGGCCTCAAAATATTCTGCGAGCTCATTACAATTTTCTACAAAATTTACTGGAAACTCAAAAGGTTCTTCTTTTCCCTCGATTACATTTGCTGTCCAAATTCTTTCATCTCCAACATTCTCTTCAACCTGGTCTAATCTCAGCTCTTCACTAGAATTTTGTGTTCGGAAAATAATGTTATTGTTTCCCATGTCTATCAAGGCATTGTATTCTCCAAGAAAATCTGCACCAAGAATTAAATTAAATTCCATCTTTGGTAGAATTACGCAGGGATGTGACATAGTTAAATTTCCAATTTGAATATCCAAAAGAGCCTGCTCCTTACACACAGCTGTCTTGTCCGGTACAATTCCCCTGACTTTCAATTTTGATATAGGAATAGTGAGTACCTTCATGCGTGATTTCAATTCGTTAATTAATGCCTGAGATACCACACTAATCGACGCTCCAGTGTCCACCAAAGTTTTTACTCGTAAATGACCAGCTCTAGTATATATTACGGGTAAGCGCTTTACAGAATTATAATTTTGTGATACTTCCTCTTCCAATAAATCCTCGGGTCTTACAATCCAACTGTCTACAGAGACTACGGTCCAACCATTATTGTTCCCATTGGTCAAATCCAGGCTATCTTCTTCATCATCTATTGTGCTTTTTTTTGTTGTCGGTCCCTCGGCTCTCATAATTAGGAGCATTAGGATTCAACCTATTTTCCTGTTGCCTTACACGGTATTCCCTGTACGCAACACTTTCAGCTCCATGACATTCTTCGTTACCATTAGCTTGTATGGCTCCTCTCCACCGGTCTTCCTCCTGCCTTTTTCCTCTCAACTCTTCAACGTATTGTCTTGATTCTTCTCTTCTTTGGTCACGATTCTCCTGGTAATTGCCTCTTCCTCCTCTGGGGTTTCGCTCCTTCTCGTCCCAACGATAATATGGTCTTCTGGGTCCACCATAATTTCTATACTTGTACCTATAGGTCCTCCCATTATTTCCGTTTGGATAGCTATATCCTCGCTGATTTAGGCTGTTACCTTGATAATTATTTTTTCGAAACTGGTCTCTTCTGTCTCTCCACTGCCAGTTACCATCCTGATGTACAGCACTCCTGTTGGTTTGCTCATGTGTAGCTGTTTGAGTCCCTAAGCTTTGATAATCATTTCTCTTCCTTACTTTCGGTGGATTACTTCCTTCTTCCACCCCTACCGTATGGATAGCCTCGACATGCCTCAACCTAGGCTGGTTTTGACTAGATGTTCAGTCTAACTGTCTTAAAGTCAGTTCCGCCTCTGCTGCAGTTTTAGCATTAGCTGCAATTAATGTTCTCTGCACTTCAAGAGGTAGTTGCCGAGAGATTGCCGCTATAATTTCGCTCTCGCTTGGGGGCATGTCTAAATCACGAAATTTTAGCATCTGAGAAATGAAAAAAGGAGAATACTTCGTTGGCGTAGTAGCCGGATATCTACGTGAATACAATTCCATCCTCAGTGATTGCTGCGTAGATACATCCCAAAACTTTTTAAGAAATGCCTCCTTAAACTCCTCATATGTAGTAAATGTATAACGGAAAGCATTCGCCCATTCAGCCACGGTATCGCCTAGAAATCTTTCTACTGTCCTCAATTTACGCTCTGGTGGTACCTTGTAATCTGCCAAGAAGTCATCCATTTCACGCAAGAAAGCTTTAGGTGTTCTCTCATCATTCCCTGTAAACTTCCGTGGTTTTTCTTCATTGCTCCTCATGATATTATAAATAGGAACATTATGTGTTTCATTTGGAGTTGAACAGTGGACCTCCTGACGCGGTAACTGTAGAAGATCGCTCAGCGCAACGTTATCGCTAACTTGACTGGGTGCCTTCTCTATAATGGTTTGTTGCACTGTACATTTTAATTTACTGAGTTCTTTGTCCGTTCGTAAATCCAACAATTCTAACTTATCCTTAATGTAGGCGATTTCCTTCTCAACAACCTCTATCTTCACTTGATTTTTCTGTGAAACCTCTGTCCACGTCTCCAGACTCGAACCAAGTACCTGTATATCTTCCTTGTTCCTTTCCCGATCAGCCATTATCATATCTTTGACTTCCTTGCCTGTCTCCGCGATGTCCTCCTTCATTTCCAATCGAATCTGAGTTTCTATTTCCTTCATTCTTTCCTCAGTTTCCTTTTGCTTCATCTTAAGTTTCAAATCAATTTTGTCTTCAGTATTCTGCTGAGCTTCAGTAATTTGTTTACTGATGTTCACGGTGAACTCTTCCAACCTCGTCTCCGTGTCAATCCGTAACTTATCAATCGCGCCTCGCTGGAGTGTAATCTCTGCTGTAGCTTCTTCTACTGTATGCGATAAGTCTCCCAGCCGCTTATCTGTGCTAGTCATGTGTTCTGTAACCCGATCGGCAATTTCCTCAACAGAATCTCTAATTTTTTCAATTTGCGTCTGTGTTTTAAATTCTACTGTATCTAGCTGTTTCTCTAATTTTCCCATGCCTTCTAAACAGCATGTACGAACGAAGTCAATTTTCCCCTGTAACTCATTAGTCGCCACCTTAAGTTGCTCCTCAGTTTTCTCCGCCGCCTGTGTTAATTGTTCCTCAGTCCTATCTGCAGCTTGTTTAAATTGTTCGTCAGTCCTATCTGCAGCTTGTTTAAATTGTTCGTCCGTCCTATCTGCAGCTTGTTTAAATTGTTCGTCAGTCCTATCTGCAGCTTGTTTAAATTGTTCGTCCGTCCTATCTGCAGCTTGTTTAAATTGTTCGTCAGTCCTATCTGCAGCTTGTTTAAATTGTTCCTCCAACTTACTCGAAAGTTCATTCATACGCTCCTGTTCCCTCATCTCGGCCTGCTCTGCCCTCTTGTCCATCTCCTCTAACAACTCCTTCATCGTCAACGCCATACCAAATACGTATTTGAGAAAACGCAGGGATGCTCGCCACTACCTAGTATCCTATACCGTATCTTGTGTACTCCATACGAAAACCATTTACTTTACTGAAAAGCTTCTATGATTTACGTTAATCAAATATCAAGAAAACATGGCCTCAAAATTCGCCATATAGAAGCTTCCTATGATTTGGGATATTTATTTTCTGCCGCGCATAACAAACAAACGCGTTATCATCACTTTAAAAAGAAATTACAAGTATCGTAGCCCCAAATTCTTTAAATCCAAACATTAATAATTTTCCTGTCTTTTGGGCTCTAATCTAAGTACTAGACAACAGTACTGGACCATATTTACGATAAATACCTCCGACTCCAGACTAATATTCCAGCATAGATTTACCAGTCCTGAATCATCAGCACTCATTGCAAATATCATCAACATTTTCTTAAGACTGAGGCGCTCTTAAGTTCCTAGCCTTACTCTAAATCAAATAAAGTTATCGTTACTGGCAATTGAAATTTGATCTACACACAAATTCCAGGCTATATCAAGATCAACACATGTCTGAAGGACACGTCATCGACCACTTTACCTCATTAGAGAAATCTTTTTATAGTTCTCTGACTCAAATAGAGTTCCTTTACTACTACGACACGCCTTATTTATCGGCTATGTTCCTCATTCTTCCTAACATAATTTAAATCAAACTTTTTGCCGATGTCCCTAACGTAATGCATTTAGATTTTACTCTGTTTTCTAAACACACGATTTCCTATGAAATCTTGCCCTTTCATGTCCGCCTACTATCATTCGTAGTACTGAACATGGGACTCTAGACTCAAGTTGTCTGAACGTTAGGTTGCCAGATTCCTAAGTTGCGCCTATGGTTCGAAATTACCTATCTACCTTTCTTAAATTTAATCATTATCTGGATACCAATTATTGGTCTCTTCCAGCTTTCGAACCATGATCCTAATCCTATCTAGCCTTCGGAATAGCTTGTCAAATCACATTCACTCTCGTAAATCTCAATTTGACCTGCCCAAGTTTGTAAGAACAACCTAGACATCTTTGGGTAACACAAAAATACTCCCAGTGGGATACGAACATACGCCAAAGTGTCTATTTGCCCTTAGTTGCGGCGCCAAATATATATGTACCGTACCCAGGGGTAAATACCCTCTAGGACGATGCCTCCATTCCTGTATGAACATCCGACTAACTCAGGGTTGGGCAGAGTGTGGGTTGGTTGTCGATTGGGTCAGGATAAAAGTCGAAGTTCTACACTAAAATATCAATCAATGACAGGAAATGGAGGTATAACACGAATGAGAAACAATCATAGGGGGTAAGATGGATTTATTAACAAATATCCCCGATCAAATCACACGAAAATAATTGAATAAAAAATAATAACTTGTAAAAAATGAACTCAAAGTAATAAAATAAATCGAAATCAGAAACGTTAAATGAGTGATAATACAAATTTGACATTAAAAGAAAAACAAGTTCAATAAAGAACATATATAAAAATCAAGACTGAGTATCTTCTCATAGTCCAATGTTTATGTTGTATGGCAACAAGTGTATGCAAACACTGCCATTGGTATTTCGGTATGGAGTTTCACATTATCGCATCCCAACGATACGGTTTCAAAATTAAGTTACTCCCGAGAATCATCAAACTGTTTCCGTAAAATCAAAGTTACATTGTATGAAAAATTACGACGGAAAGAAAAAAATACATAAGACGCACCGGACGCTATGTAAGGTATGCAAAATACTAGGGGCAAATCCTACACTATATTTACAATAATTCAAATCATCAAACTAAACATATATATACATCGGATATCGAGTAAAGTCTTAAATGCTACACTGCTTCTAATGTGAATCCCGGTTCACAGCAAAAGATCTAGACAGAACTAGATAAACCAACAATACATCAGCACTCGGGCTGTTCCCTTTAAAAACAACGAGACAAGGTATACAATCACAAAATAATAAGGTAAAACCATCCTGTAAGAGAAAAACATATAAATAATCCTTGATGTCATGAAGAAAGCAATGGGCAACATTGCCTCCTTCTGCTGCGTTTGAGCGCTCAACAGCGCGGTCATCCGTCATGTACTTCCGGGTAGATTACGAGCTGTAAAGAAATATTGAACTCCACTACGCTAAAGATTGGATTTTGTCTCCCGTGGCCGCCGCAAGGAAATACTGTCTCTTTCACACATGCCGATAACACAGGCCAGGACTCAACTTGCCATGAGATAACGCCCATCATCAACTACACGGAAACTCCCGTATATTAATTTCTTCTTAGCATGCTTGGGCCATTTAACAACATCAGACTCAATAGTCTGGAATTAACACTGTCCATTCTGATCACAATATACTCAGAAGACGCTAGGCAGGCACACACACACCTGCACAATTTCTCTCTATCTTGTCAGGCATACAATCGGCCTGTACCAATACATTATAATTAAGCATGCAATTATTATCTCATCATTCCTCATGAATCCTACTGGCCTTTCCACATAACGAGACGCTGTTCAAGTCCTTGGCAGACCATCAGGCAAACAGAATCCAACTTAACTTCAAAGATCTTAATTTAACAACGACGTTCTGCAGCTCCTTCTGGCAGCTTCTGTAAAACCATGCATCATGCAAAATAGCTATACCTGTCTCTCTAAATAACCGAAATAAAGTGAATTGATACGTGTTTGACGTAATATAAAAATGAACCTGTCGATCTAGCCCTTCTAGCATATATTTAAGGAAAACTCGGAATATCCTACTCTAAGTACTATACTTACAACAATAACTGATCCTATCAATCCCTCATTTTCCCAAACATCTAATCATAAAGCAAAATAAAAATAAAATAAACATGCATTAATCTCGTATCCGAATCTACCATAGTAACAAAGTTAAACCAATACATGCCGTCAGGCTTACTTTAAATGAAACTGAAAATTCTATCTACACTGCCCTAGTACCTTAACATAACTTACATATCATGCCATATATAATACGTGCATCTTACTTTAGATGACTCTCGGGGAACCAGGATAGCAGCTTACATCCCCACTAATTTTGGGATCTACACCATGTTAATCACATCCTTAACATGTGGGAATGCACTTCCTTCCTCTGCAGGTGTATCCATCATCTTGCTGGAAAACAATTCACTGGAACACAGAAGACTATAGTTGATAACCTCTTCGCTGCTTAATGCTGCGAGCCGAAATACCCTTTCTTTTACCAGATCAGCTAACACACTGATTCACATATATATAACACACTTCACTAAAAGGGTAAAATTACAGTTTTAAAAGCAGCCCACGGTTCGGTACGGAAGTTCCACGCGAATACGCGCCCGTCGCGAAATAGTGAAACACTAGCACGTTTCCACAACACTTGTTACTCAGCGGTCACTACACCGTCTTTATCGATTAAAAGTAAACTCTGTCAAAGCACAGTAAATATTACGACTGCACAATTTGAAGTATCAACGAGAACCAGTTACTATTTCTGGAATAACGCCACGTTAATTACAATCACCAGTCACAGAGTTGGTACATCCGCACTGTTCAAACTTTTCCTACAGAGTGCCGAGTTAATACATCCGTACTGCTCAAATTTTTGCTACAGAATGACGCTCTCCAGAGCTTGGATTACTGAGGGGGCTTCGGTGACGCTAATATTGTTGGGGTTCCCGGGTATCTGAACCAACCACCAATCAGAGAGTTCGTCATGTATGATGATACAATACTTATTGTGTTATATTTATAAAACACAGCTCAAACATTAGCAAATCTCTTCCACCAATTTCTATAATACATTTCCAAATATATCTAACTTCAGAAACTGTGGAAAACCGATTGTCTACAGAAACTGACTTTATCCACAGAGCATGTTGGTCATCCTGGAATTAATATATGACGCGGTGTAGCCTCCATGTTTGCCAAATCCATAAATTCCCATTGGCTGAAATATCTTGCTTGGTCAGCATGTAATACACGTGTCGGTCCTTGCCAGCGCTTGGGTACGCTTACTTTCTCACGGTCATGCGGAAATATGAAGCAACATCCAGCGACTTACAGTCTTGCTCAACATCCGGTATTAACTATCTTGGGATACGATGCTTTAACATATTGTACTGTAACTTTTTATGAATAAAATTCACATGTTTGGTCAAATAATATTCCAATTATTATTATGGGCCGGTCGGATACGGCTCAATACCTCTCGCTTTAAATTCTTCCCTAGTGCCTTCATTTCTTTATCCCGACTTACGAGTTTATTATATCTGTCCACAACGAGTTCGGAGTTGAATACGACAAGTGTGGTCACTCGCTCCGATATCTCCTCTAATTGTTTGTCGAGGAACATTCAGGATTCTCGTGTGAGTTTATTCTACAAGGCCGGTACTTGTTTGTTGCGCTTGTTGCTCCTGGGTATGTTCCTGAGCTGTTTAATCATTTAATATGATGAATCTGGAGCGATACAGTTCCACCTATAACATTGTGATTACGCACGTCTAGCACTACTTTTGAGATCTATTACTGTTAAATGAAAACTGCTAATTAACTTGAACTCAGCACAGGTTAATAACTCTCCCAGACTCGGCGATGCAGTCGATAACACCAACCGCTCTCAGTGATGTTCTTTGGACTGATAAAATTTGTTAATTTTTAATGGTTGTAATCACATATAGAGAATCGCCATTGTAATTTCGTTTGCGTAAATCTAGGTACAAGCCTGCCGTTTAATTTTTCACTTGTATAATCTTATTCCATGCGTTTCAAATTAATAATGACGAGAAAATAAAACTTTGCAATTATATTGCAAGTCGTAGTGATATATGCCTTCTCTCAGCGTTTTCCCTAGATTTCATTTGGTTGGTTTAAAATAAGAAGTTAATATCATTTTTAAACTTGTGAAAATCAATCAATCAATCAATCAATCAATCAATCAATCAATCAATCAATCAATCAATCAATCAATCAATCAATCAATCAATCAATCAATCAATCAATCAATCAATCACCAATAAATGAAATAAATCACAAACCGCAATTGTAGAATTTAGCAAAGTAGGTGTGGTCCTTAGATCTGAATGCTTCACACATGTACAGGAAACAATGTCAATAAACATGCTTACGTGGTGTATAAAAATTTTCTGCTGCGTTCAGTTATTAGAGATTGGGACCAGTAATGGTGAGCGACTGCCTGGAAATACAGTACAACCCCTTCTCGCTTCCTTCGACTTCTACCAGTTAATCACGAGAAGCCGGTATGTTCTAACGTTAATAAACGTTCATTGAACGAATTTTGATACAGTTTCCGCTGCGTGTAAAAGCTAGAATATTATAAGATCCCGAATTGTGATTACGCTTCTTCTTGATCTTGAATTCTTCATTGTGCGTACCATTACACGTCTACCAGCCGTGTGTCAGTGAAGGCCACTACCTATGATTATATTTATACAATAAAGTAATTTCACTCGTAATAGTACCCCAGCTAGTCATATAAATGTATTTAACCTTTCAGTTAAGATAGTTCTTTTTTGTTCTGTACAGTTTGAGCAGAAAGTGAATTTCCTTAACTATTATCTTCTACCCGAGTGCATGTCAAATGTTATATATCACTACTTACGTGTGCTGTGGCCTTTATGTTCCATTTATATATGAACACTACCGCACAATCACAAGCGTACCTTGAATTTCGTAATAAACTGTGCAGTTGCGTAGCTCATTGTTATTATTTCGTGTTAGTCTTAAGGATTAAGAATATATAATCAACGTAATCAGTGGTCAATTATTATATTATTCATGTTATGCTATTTGTTGATACCTATATTTAATTATTTCACAGATTTTATTCTTAATTTTTCATGTGATACTTGCAACAGCTTTTGTTTCCCTCTCGTTTTCTTTCTCTGTTATTTCAGGTGACAAAATGGCAGCTATCCTGAGGAGAAAGACATCTTCTGGTTCCGGCGTCGACGTAATGCTGTGGTTCGTTATTTTGCCACTGTTGGTGATGGCTACCAGATAAGTGTCGTAAGAATAATAAAGAAAATATTTCAGTGAGATATCCAAAGAACTTTTGGAGAGTTGTTTCTTGGTGACTAGTAGAAAATTCTGGTCGCGTAACGAAGGCAACTTGGACAAAAATGCATGTCAAATTGCCAATTCAAGAGATGTCCCTCAAGGATGGAAGGAAGAAAGATTACTTGTGGTATATTTCAGCATATTATAACCATTCAAGTGAACTATATTTTAAAGAATTTCGAATGTGTAATTGTAGCCCACTTCCCTTTCATTCCATTGTAGCGAGCAAATTCCACAATAAAAATTTCGAAGACAGCTTAGTTCACTTTTTACCTAAACTCGTGGATGAAGGAAACGAAAGGCATTGCTATACAGGAAGAAATACGAGTGATGAGAACACATGAGGACGAGTTCGAAATGCAAGTGAACACTGGAACAATAAAGTGCAGATATGAAAGTGTTAGTCCGGGAAGTTGTGTTTCATCTGGATTGTGTGGTATTGATAGTTTTCATTTTTAGTTGAATGTGTTTACTAAGCGTCCAGGTTGAATGGACTTTAAATATGTCATAGTTATGTATCTTCATTCAAGGGTAGAACACAAATGTGATAAATTCCAGATCAATGAAATTATCTGTACGCAAGCGTCTCGTATGTGCAATCGAATATTATTTCTCCTATTCAAATAATCTTCACGAATTTATTGAGGTTCTAGTGAAGTGAGTTTGAAATTCTTCTACTGAACTTATGAAGTTGTAAGAACCATTTTCACGTATGTGGCAAGTAATTGTCCAGCATTCTGTCGAGTAGATCGTTGCATTCTTGCTTATGTACATGCGTTTCATGGGTATGAAATTTATCACGTTTGCAGGCTGGCTATGCATTTTGTTAGCTTTAACATTTAACTTTCTTGGAAGATGGAACGTAGAATCTACAGAAACCCGCCTTTTTTCTGTCACGTCTTTTGGGCCCAGCCATGCGGTGGGCCTATTTTATAGAGTAAACGTAAAGATTCTGAGAAATTATTTCACTGAATTCTGGACGCAAGCGTAGTAATCATTCATTTGTTTCAATTTTTAACGACTTGTAATACTGAAAGCTCAATTGTGTCAGATGGAAACAATGATATGCTTCAGAAATGAAATCTGAGTGTTTGTGAGGGAGATTGCTGTTAATTTATAAGAGAAGCGAAGAGAGTTTTACAGACATTTGACGAGGCTTTATAATGTAATGGAAATACGTAATTCAAAATAGAGGGAAGACCTCAATAAATTTCGTAATTATGCGGCAAGAGTACTAAAGACTTCATGATCCCAAGGAGATATATCAACCAATAGTAGTGTAATTTACAACGACATATTCCAAAATCTTGATTGTAATTGGCTAATTTAAATAATGAGAATAAATTGACGGACACTGTCCCATCAAGAACACTGGAGAAAATCCTACTCACAGATTTTTGATACAACGCGGACTGGCTATATAAATAAATCATGTTGGGCACAATGATATGAAACAATATCGTATAGAAGAGCTAACATATTTGTTAAAAGTGTCTGTGGTTTAAAACAACCATATCAAAGTCAAAAGTCCTGCAGCTATGACGATTACGAACTAAAATATTAATTTTCACGCATCAATAATTATTCGTACAGTATATTTGAAAATTTTGCACGACCATTGTGGACCTTGCAACCCTTTATAAAGCCTCTAGTACGTCTCAAGTTACATATGTCATGAAAACAAGTTTTATATTGCATATTGGTGAAAACTTTCATGAAGGTTCAATGATATCTGAATGTTTAGTTGTGGTCCTGTTGTACAGTACTCTTGGACTTACGTAGCAATCGTGAGAGTAATTAACTACTTGTTTTAGTAATTATAACTTTAAAATATTCATATTCATGCCATTATTGTTACTTTATCAGTTGCTACTGTCGCCAAGTTAATTGCTTCAAAATCTTTGGAAGTTATATGGATATTTGAGTGAATGATCATCCTTGCGCAGTTATCATCTATATTACTAGGACGACATGTTTGTGGTTGACAGATAATAGGCTAAGTATCATTACATTTAACGACTGAAGTTGGTTGTAATATTTCTTTGGTGAATGGTCAATGATATGAAGCTCAAACATTACGAAGAATCTTCTCCTGGTTATGATGTTGGGAGCAATACGCGAATCTTCCTTATTAAGTATACCTTCGGAAATAGGAGAGCCACATGAACACATTGAAAGAGTGACTGTGCTATTAAGAATCGTTTAATGGTCTTCGTTTCCTCTCCTCGATGTATAACTACCTGAACCTATATGGTCGGAGTGTTTGTTATTCATTCCATGGCACAGAGGAAAGCTAGATATAAGTAACAGAATTGTGTTTCACATGCATTATGTCTAAATACAATACAGCATAGCGCAATCTTGTGTTTCCTGTAGGTAAATAGTATTTTAAATTATCTTTCTTACTTGTTATTTTGGCACATGCATTGCATAATGAGTAATAAGTTATAAAGGGTACAGTGAAGGCAAGAGTTCTTTTCACCTGTCCTTCTTTTCTTACTAATCTGGATATCCCTTTGCCTTACGTTTGGAAAGAAAATGCATGGCCAAACTACAGCAATCGTATATACATAAGGCACACTTGTGATCCAGATCTGCTGTTGGTATTCCTCAGTTTGGTTGAGGGCAACGATTGATTTACAAGCATATCTCTGGGGAAGCGTCCAGTGTTCGTATAACTGGAGAAATGTTTATGAGGCCACTTCCGAAACAGCTTAATCTATGTTGTATTAATTATCTATAAAACTAACTATTACAGTGAAAGAAATATTTTTGATGAATATGGTTTGCAGTTGAATTAGACATTCAAGTTTTAAAACCAACTGTGTTTATACTTTAGTCAGTTCTCTTTCGTATTTCTTTATTGATATGAATACGTCAACTTACTAATATCAATCTAAGTACATTATCTGTAATGTATTATTTTCATATACGAATATTTCTGTAGATTTTCAGTGGTAATGGACAATAGGTGAGCATTTGATAGTGGAGTGACGCAGCCATCAAGATCATTCCGTGCTTAGTGTAGACTATTCATCCACTGATATTAACGTACGTTCGTTTTCATTAAATGTAATATTCAATGCATTATTGTGGAAATCAATAAAAATGAAGTTCTTTGTATGGGTATGATTTCCTTCGTTTGATTTTCTCCCAAATTATAATGATAGTAGGTAAATTCCATAATAAAAAATCTGCTTCTGAGTGCTGTGTTGGTTGCCATCAGTTAGCATCCCCATCGAGCGCAATGAAGAGCTCAGGGTCTCTGCGATTATAGCAGTCATCATCCTCATCAGTTACCCTTCCATGGTGTAAGGCTCCTTATTCTTACTGGTACTGTAGTATCTCAAGACGTACACATTGCACCATTTTCCACTAATTACTGAAGTTGAATGTATTTTTCCCCAATTTAAAATTATGAATAAATGTCTATATTTTATTCACAAGGTCAGTTAGTGTATCAATAAGTACAGCTTAAAGTTTACCTATCCTGAGCCTCCCAGTGAACCATTCCAATGCATAATGAAATGAGAGTATTTCAGGTAACATCGCCAAGCTAGACCGAAATATCCTCCATAAAACCTGCAGGATTTTCTCTGAATGGTCTACTATTGGATATGCCAGTCATCATAATTTTTATGTGAATACTTAGACCTCTCAAGGCTCCGAATTCAAGAATCCAGTGAAATTAGACATTGGTATTCCATGACACCTACCTGAATGTGATTTATACAATATGGCTGGATATTTTCAAAGAATGAATAACTGAATTAAATTTGTTCCATATGTAATGCTCTGTTTAAACGATATTTCAGAATGTTTGGCCTAACTGTAACGTACCTTCATAACTGGAACATAAAACTAATTTTTAAATTTCATTATTCATCTACGTTCGTAACGTGAACTGTCACTTACGTCTTCTGACATATAAAAGAACTTCACTAGTGAAGATATTGCAGGAGTTTTGGAAATCATTCTTGACGTAATTGGGATGGAAATGTCAAGGTTGACTGTACTAATAATCAATATCGATGTTTCTGTGAACGAACATTTTTAAAGGAAGATGTTCTCACCAAAGTATGAAGTGTCCTCACCATAGCTTGAAGCAGAAATACATCTGCGTTCCTTCTTCAGAAAATTGTAACATGAATTGATTACAATTATAGCTCTGCGCAGCAGGATAGCATATTTATTATGTGGAAAAATCTTCAATAGTTTTTACCATAAATTTGACACAGGAAGTGGAAAATTACAGCACATGCGACAATTCTCCAAATGAAATCTTAAGAGTCAATAGGATTAAGTAGTATGGCACAATTCTATTTTTATCTAGCCTTAAATTAGTCAAAACAAACATGCAAGACAATATACAGTAATGTTGACTTCGATAAAGGACCATACACGTTTGTCCGTTAAGACCTTCTGAGCAAGAGGAATCATCTATAACTCCAATACTTGCTCTTTCGGAAAAATATCCTAAACATTCAGAAAAAAATCAGCACGTGTTGCGATTAAACTCAACCTTACTAACTACCACGATTACTTGTTGAAACTGGAGAGAGAAGGTAGTGTTGTTCGTTCACACAAGCGAAATGTTATTTTCCATAGGAGTTTCTTCGTCGTTAGGCATTATACCAGTGAATATATGGAAGAATATTCACTGAGGTACTCTATAGCAAAATATTCCTGCACTTAAATTCAGGTGCACTCTGTGATAACTACGCTGCCGGAAGAAAATTAGTACACCTGGAAAGACAACATCGATTTTGATCCAATGACGGCAGATGCCACCTGAGGGTTCGTAGATGTACTGATAACTGTTTCAACGTCGTCCGCCAATAGATAGCGTAGTGATATAGCTGCCAGGGCGCCATCTGCATGTACCCTTTGATGGGGAATATTTACAGCCATAAGGCTCAGTGTAATGTAAATATGTGAAGATAGCAGGTGTCATGCCACGGAGACGACTGACTCGACCTTCCTTCATCCAACTGAGCGAGTTTGACAGGAGTCAAATTGTTGCCTTCCGAGTGGCAGGATGGCCTTTCGGAGAATTGCCACACAAGTTGTACGTCCTGCTTCAGTTGTGCAACGATGCTGGTTGCAATGGTCACGTGAACATTCTCACCCCCCTAGACGAGATTCTAGACGTCAACGCAGCGCAGACGTCCGCCAAGATCGTCGTATTGTATGGACAGCAGTGGCAGATCGTACAGCTACCACAGCTTAGATAAGGGGGTTTGTGTGCCTAGAAGTCTCAACACGAACTGTTACCGGCAGTGGGACTACGGGCACGCACACCTCTAGCCCGTTTTCCACTCACGCCACAATATCGACGTGCACTGTTCGTCAGAGGATCACTTGGAAAATGCAATGGCGGGCCGTGGTCTTCAGCGATGAAAGCAAGTGAAGGTCATTTGTGCGAACGACGCGACGCAGAACTGGCGAGCGCTGTCTCCTAGAGTGCTTTCGTCCAAGACACACTGGACCCACCACAGCCTTACGGTCTGGGGTGCCATAATTTACTCATGTTCACCTTTAGTGTGTGTGTGTGTGTGTGGAGAAACGCTGACAAGCGCTCGGTGTGTGCAGAAGTTTGTAACGCCGGTTCTTTTTCCATTCTTGCAACTGGAAGGTGATGTGTTCTTACAACAGTATAATGCCCGCTCACACACTGCTCGTGAAACTCAACGTGCTCTGCAGGACGTGCAGCAACTTCGCTGGCCGGCACGATCTCCGGATTTGTCTCCCATCGAGCACGTGTGGGATATGATGGGATGACAACTGACACGTGCGACTCGTCAACCCACAACACTTGCAGAAGTAGGCGAACTGGTTGAACAGCCGTGGAATAATGTATACCAAGACAGTATTCGCCATCTGTATGATCGAACTGATGCCAGAATCAGCGCCTGCATTGCCTCCCGTGGAGGATACACCACGTACTAGTATGGGTGTTTCAGCATAGATCGACACATGGTACGTCAGTACCGCTTGAGCTATTGATCTGTGAATGTAATTATTTCATGTACTCCAAATGAAATGTTTCAAACATAAATCTTGAGTGAATTGGAAAACTACAAGATGATGTACTAATTGTTTTCCGACAGTGTATATTAAATTTAAACACAAAATTTAACCGAAAATGGAGAAAAATCTATCATCTCTACATAGATAAGATGGAAATTCAATTCTAATAAAAGTTCATAGGTAGGAAAGGACGTTCCAGATAACCAGGAAAAGAATTTTTGAAAATGTATGTTTTAAAATATGTTCCACAGACGCTGTGATCATCATAGCGCTCTGATAATAAGAAATTCAGATCAGGGAAACATACAGTTTTGTGAAGTATGATTGGTTGAGAAATGTCGTACGACGTCAACAGTGAACGATCACCATTAACATTCATTGTGGATTGGGCATAGAACTCAATATGACAGCCGAAGATTTTTATTAAAGGCAAATGTGTACAATTTCCTCATGATTATAAAGTAATGATTGAAATTAGTTAATCGCCTAAAATCATATGTGTAGTAATTTTAAAGTAAATTTCGCGTATGTTTTTTATTTTAATATTTACATTCTTGACAAAGAAAGATAAATATGATGATCTGAGTTTCTTGTCTAGTTTTAGACTTTACAGATAAGAATATATGTTCAGAAAGTCTGAAGGAAAATGAATTATATTAATATGTTTATTACTGCACACGAAATTATATATTCCATGTCGTATGGTTTTCAAGAAACATATCATCACCTACAACGTTCCAGTGACTACAATTCTAATCACGGTTTCTCTGGAGAAAGAGCTTCAGCTACACGGGAAATGGAAAACCTCATATTAATGTTTTTGACGATGATGATATTATCTGTCAAAGATCTATAATGTTAGTGTAAATGATCTGGTAATATTGAAACAGAGGGGCAGGTCTGAGTGGCTCAGGTGGTAGAGCGTTGGCATTCTCAGCCCAAGGTGGTGGTTTCGACCGTAGCACCGACCGGAGGGATTTGACGGTGCTAAAATACGTCTGCTTTTTCTATCTAGATTTACCTGCACAAAAATTACTCCTGAGAGATAAAATCCGGGCTCCTTGTCTTTCCGAAGAACAGTAAAATGTACTTAGGGGATCATAAATCAACCTCATTATTGCTAATGCTAGGGAAAGAAATTTCTTCGGATAATGAGAAGGGAGGAAGATCAAGAGTGAAATTGTCTCATCTCATCAAAACGTCAGTTCCAGTAACGCAAAGTCGCAGGATAATCGGAACTCTCATAGCGTCTATGCAAGCACGTGTTTCTCGTTGTGAAGAACGCTGTGATGAGGACGTTCTCAATTCAGTTTGAGCTGCTCAGTTTGTCCCAAGATGGCGGATTTTTTACCGGCTCAGCCCAGTGAATTTTGAAGGAGCACTAAAGTGACAACTTTTCCAGCACGTTCATCTCGTAAATAATAATATTTCTGGCAACTTGCCATCCCAAAAAAACGTAAAAAAATATTCGGCTGTAAAACCAATAACATTTTTACTTAAAAGGACGAAAATGATTTGCATATTGTTAATCGGAAGAAGAAACATACCTTCGATAACCAACGTAAATAACATACCCTCGACACATGCGAGATTATACAAGAACTTCAAGACACAGTTTGACAGTATCAAAACTCTTAGTAAATAATACGATAGGCACTTATATACTCTTGAATTATACGAATAACGAAGTTTCAATACACGCTTAACTACATGTAATTTATGCACAGTTCATTACAATAATCGGCAAAATGGTTGACAGAATGAGTAAGAGGAACGTTCTACAATATAATATAAATGTAATATGTTCGTGTGTATGTTATATTTCATCATTCCTACACAGCTGTAGATACAGTAGCAGAAAAGCATGGAGGGAAGGCATTATCACAAGAAACATGGCTCATTTAATTAGGTGTTCAGTTCCATTGGGACACTTCTTATTACTGAAGTCATTGTAGTGAATCTTCAATCTAATTCACGTATTTGATAAGGAAATAGAAAGGTGTTAATAGAAATTTCAGAAGGACTATTCGTCTCGGGAAGAACCATTGAAAACAGCATACTGATATTTATACAAGAAGAAATAAATACCAAATTGTCTTTCATTTGTGCTTACATTCACGCCAATGCAGAAAAATAGAACTGTTTCCAATATCATGTATATAATAAAAAAGGATTAAAATTAATAATTTAAAAGAACATTGGTCCCTACTATTAAATATATCTAGCTTTGAATTCCGTGATCCTAAAGGAATATAATTCAAACTACGAAAGCTTTTACTTGTACTATAAACTGTTATAGATTTCCGAACTGCTCAGAGGATCGTTTAACATAGTTACTAACTCAAAATCTTAAGATGGCGTTTACGAGGTGAACAAGCACTGTCAGAAAAATCTCCTTCATGACGAGAATGGTGAGTGAATTATTTGAATGGAATGTGACAATAATTGTTAAAAT
Source organism: Anabrus simplex (assembly GCF_040414725.1). Lineage (NCBI taxonomy): Eukaryota > Metazoa > Arthropoda > Insecta > Orthoptera > Tettigoniidae > Anabrus > Anabrus simplex. The sequence goes on along the minus strand of NC_090266.1, from coordinate 25,520,770 downwards.
TATACTCCTTGGATGAATATTTTCAAGGATGGAAAAATATAATAAGGTGTATTGTGAATCAAATTACAAGTATTATACCAATTGTCTGCTTGCATGAGCAAGTCGCCATGCGTGGTGATTCAGAAAGACATGAAAGGACATCCTTAAATATGTCCTGGAAATATATCTCAAGAATCAAGAGGCATTCGGCCGTATGGTTTAAATGTTTATTAATCACACGGGTTTGTTTCGGATATTCTGAAGTGTTATTATTCTGTTTCATATAACTACAACACTGTCAAACTCTACGGAATATTGTTTCATATAAATGAGAATGCTGAATTGGAATGTAATTCCACTCATGTTTCACAAGCCAACATTTTATTGAGGAAAAATATTCTGGTTTACGAACTTTGAAATGTTAACTATCCTGTGAATTTCACCACGAAATCTGGGTACAATTACGATAATAAACCCGACGTTGCAGCAAATTGTGTCATTCATGAAGTGTCGTGTGGCACATAAATTATAACTCTTTTACTATGGTCTACCTTTTGTACTCGTACCATTATTGTGTTCCTGATCTCAAATGCCATCAGTATTAATTACAGAGTTTCGGTTTCACGTGGGCGACAGAGCATTCTATACATTATATTTTTATGTGTTGTATTGATTATTTTGCTTACTTGGTGCCTTCGGAAACTGCAGTAGCCTATGGACAACCCTCTTTTGCCATGTAGTTATATTAAAAGGGAGAGTGAGAGGAAGAAAGGTAACCTTAAATACAAAAGTTGAAAAACAAATCGACGACAAAAAGGTTAGTGCTATGACTGAAATGTACATGAATATGAATACGTCACTTCGCCAACCACGTGGAAAATACAAACGAAAAACTTTTCGATGTGCAGTGTACTGTATTTTATACACATTTATGTACTATGCTCCGTTTGATGTGCAATGGACACTGAACACTGTGAAATAAATTTATGTTTATGTTGTAACTCAACGTCCAAAATTATTACTTGGTTATACCATACTTACGTTTTCATTGAACAAAATTTTAATTATAAAGGAATGATAAAATGACATGACATTCCTATTTCGATTTGCCTTATTTCCAAAAATACAAAGAGGGCCAAGACTCAAAATTCACATGAGTACAAAATGAGGAGTATGCGTGTAATTTTTCAATACCTCAGTACATAAACAGACGATACGAGTACAGCAGCTTTAGTGTGTGTCACTGATAAGACTTCAGTGTCAACATGAAGACGTAGTATTTCGCATATGTTACCAGAAATCAGGTCTTCATCTCTTTCCGGGCAGTTCAAAGTGGTACACAAGATGCAGCTGTCAACCCTGCTATTGACATCATACACATCGGTATTCCAAATGCGAACCCAATTCTTGAAGTTGAAGTGTATAATTGATCATAAAATGAATGGTCGTTAAGAAATATTTTCCGTTCCCAATCTGTCCCTAATCATATGCTTTGAAGCACTGCATGTTTATGATAATTAATTCTGATAATGAAATGGCGAGTCCATAAATGGGACGTGATTGCAGATTGTGCCAAATGCCTCTCCTCCACATTCTCAAGGAAAGAAGATCTCAGTTAAATGATAATATTAAAATTAAAAGTAGTGTTTTAGTTACAATTAGTGAAAATTTAATGGTACACGAAAGGCATTAGCTAATATCACTGCGAATATTTTGTTTTCAAGCATTAGTATATTTTGGTATGTTCTCGTCCGGTATTATTGGTACAAAAGTCAAATTCTGATATTTATACTGTAAATTAACTGAAATTTAGGGATGTGAAAATTTGGAATGTATTTAATGGTCTGTGAATAGGAAGCCATCAATGTTCCTCGGATATGCAAGATGTTTAAATTCTGATAAGTGTGATGTTCCCAATTTTATTGTTTTCTCTTTCATTCGTTGCTACTCTGATCCATAGATAATATATTTCTCTTAGATTTTCCTGTAATATTTCATCAAGAGACATTTTTGTGGACCAGGCATTTGGAAACATATTCATCATACCTATTGGAATACAGTTAACATCGGTGTATTTCTGTCTGAAACACGCAGCAGTATAGATGATAATTTTCTTGTAAGCTTATAATATAAAATGCATTTCCGTAAGGATTACATTCACGTCGAAAACAATTTATTTCAATTATTCTTTAAGAGATTTGTCATAGAGCAGTGGTTGCGGGATGGATGGAGTATACATATGTTTTCGAAGTTTTCTGTGTTGGTAAATATTATCCTCCTGTGTAATTACAAATATTTTTAAGAAATTGATACTTCCATTAAACTATTTTTATAAAACATTAACTTACGTATTATTACTGAACATAGAGTGATAATAGAGAATAAACCCTATAATTCCACATTTTTCCAATGAAAAGTCAACATGCAAGGGCAGATGCAGAGGCACACTTCAAATACTACTGTGGATTTAACCACGTTCAAATTAATATCTGCCATCGCAGTAGGCTTCTGTAGAATATTTCTATAATCATCTGAAAATGTGCGACAGGTAACTAACTCAGTAATCAGGAAAAATGTAGGATGCCGGATGTGCTACCTTGTATAGTTACAGTAAAAAATGGAGACATTGAGGAAGTTCCTTTAAATCTTTTGACAGTGATTCGCAGAGCTCATTGGTAATGAACGATTTAATGTAATTGCCTGTTCTCGAAACACCGAACAGTTTTTGAGTCAAAGGGATCGTTTATTAAATTTAGGAAGACATATATACACATATAGCAAACACTTTACCATTCCTGAGTAATTGTGTACAATCAACTAGCCCATTTTGCATATCGCAATGTGCTCTGCATATTGGTCTGGCATGTTGAACTTTGCACGCATACTCCTCTGGTGTTGACAATTGACATCTACATGCTACACGACAGAACTTTTAGTGTTAAATATGGAACCCTCTCAGTATATGCAACATTTGTGAATGTTGTAAATTTTGAATAATGTGATGTTCTCGATTGTACATATATCATTATATTCTGGACTGTGTACAATAGTTGCTGAGGATTTTTGTGTAAGAAAAATGGTAAGATTTTCAAACCACTTTAATTTATATTGAAACTCCAATACTGTTAATGAAACTGTCACCGACAATGATAATACTTCCAATTCTATGAGCCGTGTCCAATGATGACACTCTGATAACCAGTACGATTGCCTTCTCCTAATCCTGTTAACCAATGCATAGGTACCACTAGCTAACATTATACTTATATTTCAGATAAGATTCTAATGTTAAAAAGGTAAGTGAAATCATCGGACATATTCGTCCATTCTAGAAGAGGAGGAATTTCTGGAGTCGAGAGAAGCTGCTCATTTGCAGGTAAATCTAAATTAATTTCTAGTCGACTGCTCGGAGTACATTTAATGTGGATAGGTTTGGAGGCAGTGTACGGAGAAATACGTCGTCATTCTGATCAGCACCTTACTCGTTGGACTCATAGAGTGGATTTTATATTGAATTCAATATTTACCTCTCCATCATCTGGACTATTGAAGGCAAGTTAAAAAGAACATGTACTAACCTATTATGTGCTTCTATAAACTATTTTCTTTCAGTCAATATAATATGATGTTTACTCTGGCTGTGTGAAGACGCAAAGTATTCCAGACTGAGAGATTTCACTGTATTATGTTGGAAACGCCTAATATATATATTACTTTTAATGCTCTCTTTTACTGCTTACTGAGAACAAAGATCGTTCCATCGAAGATCCCAGCCCTGGAAAGTAGAAAAATTATTCTTAGCTATCATTACCAGAAAGGCAGTTGTGTCACTAGCAAATAACTCGAGTGGCTCAACAGTCAATTAAAATGAATTTATTAATTATAGCATTAATTAATATTATATTATTATTAATATTGAAAATAATTAATTAAAATAGTAAAACAATACGGGTTCTAAAACAATGGAAGGCAAATCAGCATTTTCCCACGAGGTCATTGACCCCTGGCAAAGTGATTGACCCCATGACCTCACGATCACGTGCTACTGTTTACAAGCTAGACCACGTGCTCGAGACAACTGTAATTTTGACAGCTGCCATCTTGACACACCCTCACCTCACTTTCGTGTTTTCACGCGGTATTTCGAATAAGAGCGCATGGTTAAACTCATTGCTGTCACCTTGACAGGTCCTAACCACTTGCTCGTGTTGGGTGCGGAATTTTGAAAGACCGTAACCTCGCAGCTGTCATCTTGACGGGACTTTGCCATGTGCAGGCACGGGATTTTCGAACGATCTTAACCGCACAGCTGTGTGACAGTATTAACGGTATTGAACCTACCCAACAAACTTTTTGCATTGGTATTACAGCTATTGAAATTCGTGTCAACCGGCTTTTAGCCAAATAACTCTAATTAATTCACGTAAAGCGGCGCTCGCTGTCGCATTATATCTATGCAAAGCCTCTGCTCAGCTGCGCACGCGCTGTGAGCTCCCTGGCGAGACAGGGCTGCCTAGCGTGCCCAAGCGTTAGTTCGGACTGACAGGGCATTACGTGTAGAAGTGAAAACGTTTTCTGCACTATGCCGTGGGATCATACACTAGATCCTGTGTGAATTTCACCTTCAACGGGGATCATTACCCGTCATGTTTGTGATTGACCTTCTACCATATATTCCAACTACCTTCTTTCCATAAAAAGCTTCTTCCGCATTTCTTCGTGGAGAAATTAAGTTGAGTCGCCTCGTGGAAACATCATGAATAATGGCCAGGTTTGAACCTTAGAAAGTTTTGTGTCTGGAAAAGGTATGTACCTACGAAATTATTTTCTGATACCCAGTGAAGAAATGGATGTTATATATGCCAAAAGTACTTTAATCAGATCTATAATAAAAATAATAATAATAATAATAATAATAATAATAATAATAATAATAATAATAATAATAATAATAATAATAATAATAATAATAATAATAATATCGATTACCGATTTGGCATTGTAAGTGCTCATGTGTTACTGAGTGATGCGTTCTACTAACCAAATTATTCCACGGAGCGTGGAAACTGCACTGCGAACTGCTTGACCACATTTAATTTTAAATTTAGCAATTTTAGTTTTAGGCCTGTATTGTAATATTTTCTTGTGAACCAAGGTGGCTTTTCCAAGGTATTGAGCTTATCATCATTTTCTTGCTGGGGTTTGCTGTCCGTAATTCTGTGTGCTTTTCTGCTCTGATTTGTATGTTCTTGCCGTTCTGTGCTTTTTGGGACATATTTTTCCTTGCTGCGGGTTCTAATCCTCCTTGCTCGGGAAGGAGTCTTTGCGTTGTTTTGAGTTGCTTTAGCAACGGGATGTTGTTTTGATTGTTGTTGGTGATTGTATTGAGAGAACCGATACGCGTGCATTTTCGTTGTTCTCGGTTGATGTTAATTGTTTTGGTGGAACCTGTTGGTGATATTTGTTTTTCTTTAATCCATTTTCGCCACCTATTTATCTTTCTATTTTCTTTGATTGGGGCGCGTGCTTAAATTTCTCTTATAAGTAATTACTTATCTTGGGATGGCCCCTTGGTAGTAATGGTGTTAAATACTGGAAGTGACGAAGACGAAGTGATCTCCTCAGCATCTAATTGAACCGTAGTTTTGTTTACTTGAATTGAAATTTAGTTTAGTTTACTTTATCGGTGATCGATCACGACTTTACCTTTATTCTTTCACATTTTATGTTAGTTATTGGTAACCTTTGGTAGAAAGGTACGGAGGACAACGTGTTATCTGATTTTTTGGTTGTGAATTATTTTTCTATTTTCTCAATTAATTTAATTCCTTCATAGGACTTAATTACCGTTAAAATTTTATTTTCCTCTTGGAGTTGTTGCAATCTAATTCCTTATAAATTAGAGTTATCTTGTGTTGTTTTTCATTTCACGGTTTCAATGGAGCACTGCCACTGTTCTGACCCTCCTCTGTTTCAGGTGTGTTTTTCTCCTGTTGGTGATTTTATGCTGTGTTATGTTTGTTCTTACCCGACCGTGTTTGGTCTCTCTCATTCTAGTGTTGGCTTTAACTCCCTTTGGGGACAAATACACTACCAACCTTCTCACCTGGGGGGCATCATTCCTACGCGTATAGGAATTTCTGCCCTTCGTCCAATGGTCTGGTTTGGTGGCCTTCAGGGCAGTGCCGGTTAGAGCTGTTATCTTGACGATGACTTGGCCACGTGCAGGCGCAGAATTTTGGAAAAGAGAACGACTGGCGTCCTATCTACACAGAACCTAGTGTTACGGTAAGATGCCCTTTCTGAAACCATCTTAGAAGGGCCTAACCTCAGAGCACGCAAGATTTAAGGCTAGCTGCCCTTCTCAACATCATCTTGCCGGATACCCCTTCACCGACACAATCTTCGAGGGTCCTAACCTCACAAGGTTCTAGTTTAGAGGCTAGATCCTTCCCTGACGCCATTTTGGAGTGGTCAAACCTTACAGGGTCCTAGTTTTAAAGCTAGATGCCATTCTCGACACCATCTTCGACGGGCCTAACTTCAGAGGAGCCTAGTTTTTCTCGACACGCCATTTCCCGACACCGTTTTAGAGGGGCCTAACCTCAGAGGGTAGAAGTTTTATGGCTATTAGCCCTTCTCGACGTGCACCTTCCCGACACCATCTTAGAGGCAGCCTAAACTCTGAGTATCCAAGTTTTAATGCTAACTGCCCTTCTCGACATGCCCCATCCCGACACCATCTTAGAGGGATCTAGTCTCACAGGGTGGATAAATGCCCGTTCCCAACATCACCTTGCCAGATCCCTTCCCTTTCCCGAAGCCACCTTGAAAGGGTCTAAACTTACATAGCGAGATGCCCTTCAAGGCTCCATCTTGTGAGAGCCACCATGTTGTGCTAGGCTTTACGTCTCCATCCAACGCGTGACCTCCCTTCCTGAACAAGGCAAAACATGTTGACAGTCAATCTTGTTGGCTTTATGTCTCCATCATAGAATGACCTCCCTCTCCTTATCGAACAGAGCACAAGTAATCTGCACAGGTTCAATCCTGTTACAGAGGACCCAAAATGCATTGTGCTGTGTCCTCTACTAAGGGCACGATAGCAACTATTTTGTGTTTTGAACATACATAGTATGTTGTCTTACCTTACTCATATATTTCAAATATACATGTATTTTGTAAAGATTACAATAGTCAGCATACATTCCCTCGTGTTCTGAACAGAAAATCTTACCTTGATTATAATTATGACGCAAACACATAAAAAGTCACTATTACAGTTATGGATTCGAACCCTGATCTCACTGTCCAAATGCCAGAGTAAACATTTTCCCTATCGTCTGTCGCTAGATGTCTTCTCTCCTCCTCTGGATGTCCTTGACAACGCAGGGAAGATTATAATGATCAATGATGTACGTATACGTATCATAATTTTGTTATTAATACATTTGAAGAGCTATCTGATATCGATCCCCGGTCTAGTTTGCAAAGAATAACGGATGAGAGGTTTATACTCATAAATTAATAAATTATCATTACATATTAACTATACACTAATAACAACAATTAGCCCGTTTTTCTGCAGATATACTTACGATATTGTTATAATATTAAACTTGTAATCATGGTGTAGTGTACCGTCGCCATCTTGCATAAGGCTTTACGTCTCCGTCCGACGATGTCATAGCGTGACCTCCCTCTCCTTATCCAACAGAGCACAAGCAATCTGTACAGGTTCAATCCCATTACAGAGGACCGGAAATGCATTGTGCTGTGTCCTCTACTAAGAGCAAGATGGCAAAAATTTTGAGTTTAGAATATACATAGTCTTACTTATAAATTACAAATATACATGCAATAAACAGTTACATGCATGGATTCGAACACTAAAACTGAACGGCAAATTACCTCTCACCTTATTTAGCAAGCTCACAAACACATAGTCATAGTCACTATAACAGGATAAAGAAAACAATATCTCTCTATTACAGTTATGGATTCGATACCTTGTCACCGTAACTGAAAAAAAAATCTCTATTAAAGACATGGTATTCGAAAACTGATCTCTTTGTTTAATGTAAGAATGAAACATCACTGAAACAACTTTACTCCTTATTTCACGAGTTGTCTACACGTGTTTCATGTCACAAACACATAGCTAGCGTAATAGAATAAAAATAAGAAAATTACTATTACATGCATGGAATCGACCATGAAACTCACTGTTGTGTAGTATAAAACAATATGTAAGACAACAACTGTCTATACATGATAACAAACGCACTGCAATAGGTAAGGAAACTACACCACTTCTCGCTTTTGCTGGTACACTTCTTTAGTGTTATACAAACACGCAGACATTTCATTTGCTTGCACTCTCTAACGTAAGAAACACAAGACGCAAAATACGGAATTGATTGTTCTATCGAAAAAAATATTTGTGCGAAAAGCATGTGCAGTGAGCTAGCCCTTACACACGTACACGCGCAGTAAAAATAACTTCGATACAGAAAACACGCACAAGTTTAATTCTCTGCACACTTCATTCACATGCGCGCTGCAAAAACACACGAATTTAATTCGTCATTCGCATTTTTTAGTATTTAAATTTTGTTTACCTGAGATACTTACATATGAAAAAAGGCGGAATATTAAATCATGTATTAAGATTTTTATTGTAGATGTATGCTCTGCGTGAAGCCATAGAAAGAAATGAACGAGACCGTGTCTGCCAGAACGTCGCCAGTAGCTAGACTGGATATTCGACACAGCAACACGTATGCAAGTACAGCACACTTCGACTTACAATACCGAATCTATACAGTACTGAGAATTATATTAAATGAATTATCACATGTGTGTCGCGGAGTTACTGAAAAGATGTAAAAACCATAGAAAAGTATGACAAACGCTCTTGTCCCTCTCCGAGACCGCATGCTATTATTATAATTATTGTTATTATTATTAAGGAATTGCTCTTATCGTTACAAAAATAACTGTTAACTCTCTAATTCGACGCTAGCAGGCACCCGAACTTACGAGTCTTTTCAAACTCACATCCAACGGAAACTTCATAAATCACCGAGCATGTTGTTCATCCGTAGCCGCCCTGCACGTCCATAGTACTTTACCCCTTTAATGGCCTTGGCCTACCAAGCGGTCACTGCACAGCCTCCGAAGGGCCTGCATATTACGAGTTGTCGTGTGGTCAGCATGACAAATCCCCTTGCCCCATTGCATTTGGCCGCTGCACTGCCCACCGATGGCCTGAAAATTACGATTTAAAACTATCTTCAGGGCTGCCGACGGTAGGATTGGAACCCACTATCTCCTGGAAGCAAGCTTACAGCCGTGCGCCCCAACGCCACCGCTAACTCGCCCGTGTTGTCATGTTTGCTACACGAAGGACACCAACGGGCGTCAATTCAAAAGACTTGAGCCTAACTGCACGGCTAACTCGCTTCGGTGCAAGGATAGATCACTAGTCTATTCTTATTACGACACGCTGCTAATAGAAAATCCCCGAGCAAGTTAGCCGGTTGTGTGGATGTAGAGAGCTATCTCTAACCTAAGTGGAAATCAAACACAAAAATCAATTTTAAATAATAATAATAATAATAATAATAATAATAATAATAATAATAATAGCATGTAGCATTTAGAGAGGCCTGGTGACCTTCGTACAGAACACCACGTTCGCTTGCACTTCGCTGGGGCTAGGAAACGGATGTGCGTGTGTCAGAAAAAACTTTCCACTCATGTATTGGCGAACAAATATATTCGCTGCTCATTTTGTTACAGTGTAGTAAGAAAATTTACAATTTAAATTATTGGGCTGCGGTTTTATTGGTTGCGTTCTTACCATTTACTCGGCGGCCACGGGTTCGATTCTCCCCGACTAGGCCGGTGCGATCACAGGTTGTTAAGTACAAAGCACTCTGCTCGATTCCTTTGTTCAAATCCCCCTCTAGTTACTTTACGTGAGATTTGTGTGGAGGTGTGGACAGATAAGGAGAACCACGTCCGCACACCTAAGCAAGTATGTTAAAGCGTTCTTCACTGTTATAATAGGGAATGATACTTCTAACGAAGTGAGGCTTTGCATGTGCAACGAGAGACCCTGCAAGCGATATAATGGAAGTGGTTGACGTACTCCCACCATTCCCGCAAAAATTGCAGGAGGACGTTGACCAGGTGCTCCTCCCCGACGTTTGACTTTGAACAAATAGTAGGACCCTTCTTCGCCTTCAAAATAGTATAGCCCTGTAACAGATTCTCGAACAAGTATTCTCCGACCTTTGGAAATTCTGTGCTATCGGTTTGAATATCTCCGTCAGACAGGTTGCTAATGTTATTAACACTGATCGTGCCGTTGTCGTGAGTTGCTTCCCCTTCAGTTTTTTCGAGGTATCCGAGCATCGCTTGAAATTTAGTTCCACCTGCATTTGTATGTTCGTAAGAGCTTCTTCGTTGGAAGGAATCATATTGGATGAAACTTCTAGGCCAGAGCCTCTCAAACTCCCAAAATCTCACACGTGCAAAGCGAGGAGGAAGGGCTCCGTGCACTGTGCATCGGTCCGACTCGGCTCGACTCGGCTCAACTCGGCTTGACTCGGATGGTGTAGTATGCTGGGAGCGGCTTGTTTATCAGCGAAAGAGACAAGCGCAAGACAACAATATATTTATGGAAGGAAGCAAAAATTTTCAATCGAACTGGGAATATTCGTATGTTTTCTCAGTCGTGACGATAAAGCCAATTGCCTAATCTTTGGGACTATAATTACGTGATGGTCAAAAAGATCTATTTTTCAACACAAAGGTTTTGCTCGAGTTCTACTAAAATTTGTCGAAGGAAGATTTTCCTAAGCTGCATCGAGTATCACCTTAGTTAATTCTATGTTTGGTTCCACATGCACATGTACGAAAACTAGATTGCGTGCGAGTATTTCTGGTCGTCACTTAAAGAGCGCTCTCAGAGTTGCTGTCAGCCGATCCCTTATTCCAGGTATTACCGGTATAATTGCAATGAGGAAGGAAAAGAAGAGCTTGGGAAGATAAATTGTCTGCCCAAACCATATTGAAAGACGAGACGAGATTTTATCACCGGTAACATTATCCCATACAACTGAGTGTATCCGATCACCGCACATAATAATTTTCTAGTGAGGGAAAAATCAGTGGGGAAGGTGAAGAAGCCGAATAAAGGCTGAACGGGTGAGAGGGAGGTAGGGATAGAGGAGTGGGGATTTGTACTCTGGTCAACCTAGTGAAGTCGTCACCTGCACCTTGCGCCGTACAGTGCATGGGCTCATGCACTCTAGGAGGCCCTGTTCTAGGCACTGAATATCTTCTTCTGTAGAGAAGACTCCATCGTTCGACGAGTTATCTAATAAGTCCTGGGCATTTTGCGAGAATGTTGAGTTAACTGTGATCGCAGTGGTGTTGTAAGTGACGTTACTTCGTCGGTTTTCGTCTGCGGTGACACGCCTTCCTTCTCTGGAGTCTGCGTTATTGATGGTGAGATGACATACTTCAAAATTGTGGCGGTAGTAGATGGTTCCCAGAAAAAGAAAAATCATAAATAATATATTATGATTCATTTACTTTTAATATAAGTATACATTACTTTACATACATGTGTATCTGTTTACGTTCAGAAAAGCCAAATCTGTTACAAGTTGTTCTACTTGATAAAAGACAGGGGAGATTCGATCGCATGCTGATATATATATATACCCGTATTGTTCAATGTTCATCTACCGTCTTCACTTTTAAATCAGCGATGCGCACACCGGAATTAGGGTTACCATCGCGACTTTCTGACGTTATCGTGTCAATATAAGCTCAGATCGATAGTATTTTAATGAAGTAAAATACGACAGTCTTGTGCTATTGAAAAATAAGAAATCATAGGAAAGGGGATATAGTAAGATGGTGTCGGGAAGGGGCATCCCTGGCCCAGCTTTACGGTTAGATGCCCCTTCTATCCTTCTCCTCTATCTATTTTTTAACAGTGCTAGGAGGCTCCCAACATACGAGCGGATACTTGTGACCGTGTTCGATCCGAAAATCAAACCCCATAGCGCTAGGTCTACCAAGCGGCCGCTGCTCAGTCCCCGAAGGCCTGCAAAATTACGACGTGCCGTTTGGTTAGAACGACGAATCCTCTCGAACAGCGTTGAGCCCTTCGGATTAGAGGATCCCGGGTTCCATTCGCTGCCGGGTCGGGGATTTGAATTACTCTGAGTTATTTAATAATGTTATTGGCTTGTCGCACTATCTACATTTGACAGTTATCAGAGACACAGAGGTGTCGGAATGTGGTCCCGCAGGAGTTCTCTTATATACCAGTGAATCTATTGACACAAGGCTGATGAATTTCACCACATTTACATTCCACGGGACTGAACCAGGATGGAACCTGACAAACTGCAAACGGAAGGCCTGCGCCCCAACCGTCAGAGCCATCCAGTGAGACTATTATTATTACTATTATTATTATTATTATTATTATTATTATTATTATTATTAATATTATTATTATTATTAGTAGTAGTAGTAGTAGTAGTAGTATTCGACTCGTAGCTGAATGGTCTGCGTTGAGGCCTCTGGTTGAGAGGATGACGGGTTCGATTCGCCGCCGAGGCGGGGATTTGATTTACTCTGAGTTATTTAATAATGTTATTGGCTTGTCGCACTAACTACATTTGACAGTTATCAGAGACACCGAGGTGTCGGAATATTGTCCCGCAGGAGTTAATTTACGTACCAGTGAATCTATCGACACAAGGCCGATGTATTTGAAAACTTTTATATTTCACAGGACTGTGCCAGGATCAAACCTGACAAAATGCGGTCGGAAGGCCTGCGCCTCAACGGTCAGAACCATCCAGTCCGGTTATTATTATTATTATTATTATTATTATTATTATTATTATTATTATTATTATTATTATTATTATTATTATTATTATTATTATTATTCGACTCGTAGCTGAATGGTCAGCGTTGAGGCCACAGGTTCAATGGATCCCGGGTTCGATTCGCCACTGAGTCAGGTATTTGAATTAGTCTGAGTTATTCAATAATGTCATTGGTTTGTCGTCGCATTTGCTATATTGGTCGGTTATCAGAGTCGCCGAGGTGTCAGAATGTTGTCTCGCAGGAGTTCCTATTATATACCAGTGAATCAATCGACACAAGGTGCGACTATTATTATTATTATTATTATTATTATTATTATTATTATTATTATTATTATTATTATTATTCCGGGGTATTTGTGGAACGTAGAGGTGAACGAAGGTGCCGGGGTGAATGGGTCTAACTACGATGTCAAGAAATGAATTTGAAACGTAAACTGAAGGTTATATTTGGAAAACAACAAACGTAACAACTTTTCACTTAGTGAGATAACAATGACATAGCAATTTAAAAACAAGACTTACGAAAATCCAAGATTTCAGAACTTTAACACTCTTGGGCTACAAGCCCCTAGTTTTACAATTTTTGAGATCCCAGCTCAAATTTTAGAGACAAGCATATATTTGTTCAAAGGGCAGAAATCCCCTAAATTCATGGAGCCCTTGGTCCCAAAATACAACATCTAGCCTCCAAGAGGCATACAGTAATTTTAATTTGAAAAAGAGCTAACAGGCTCTCAGTTTTCTCAGGCAACATCAACTTACAATTCTGTCTTCTGAAGGCACAACTTAAATAGGAAAATGATTATACAGGAGTATTTAATACCCAACCTACTGGGCCTTCATGTAAAAGAAAAAACGGTTAAATAAATGTCCCGAACACAAAATGAATGGAGGCGGATGCTTGCACTCCTAGATATGAGCACTTAAAACATAAAGGGCACTAGGCCGGTGAAACAGGGGCTATTCCCAAACTACTGAGGTGACTCGTGTAGGAAGTAATTTACCACATTACAGAATGAAGAAAAACAGCAATAAAGGTAGTCACCTCAAACCAAGATGAAGGGGAGCTCGAGAGGGTACATCACTCTCTATCCCCGATTTACAGTTAAAGATTTTATGAAGTTATTATACAAGACGGCAGAAGTTACATTTTCTGAAAAGTAAGTTACATAGGTGATGATTCGGAAATTTCCCTCGGGTTAAACTGCGGAGCTAGCAAGAAAGAAAGAAAGATGTTATGTGGCTATTACCTTATGGAAGCTCTAGCAGCAGACGAAGAGGCCTCCCGCCTCCTACTTGACACCCACACTCAGTAAGATGATGATCAATTGGACAAGAGACGAGAAAAGCCGCAGTTTATAAAACCTCGGGGAAAGTTCGAGATCATTCAAGATTAAACCAGCCACACCCTCTCACGTTTATTGGTCCCCTTAAAGTTGGTCCCCAAATCGAAGGAGAAGAAGAAGACTGTGATTGGTAGCAAATTAATTACGGAAATTAGGGATTGGCTAAATTCAAAACTAGCGGAAATAAAATATAAATATTGCCAACCCAAAAATAAATGAACATCAATTAGTAAAAAAACTTATGAATAAAAACTTCTTTAAATCGAAAGTTCTTTCACTTCACACCAGGGTGCATGATCATGGTTTAAGCAGTGACATCTTTGAGAGAATGTCCAAACTTCTTGATGAATGGAAAACAAAACAAGTAGAAATACAGTCAGTTCAGGAAACTTCACAATAACAAAATTACATCAGAGTTCTGTGGTGATATCTTCTGAGTAACTTTATAAGTTGGTCCAGTTTCAATTTCACGGTTTCTCCAGTAAGTTAGAGGAGTTCTTTTAGGCGCTAGATTTAAATACGCGGCGTTGGGGTGTACCTCCCGTTACAGACTTTCTCCCAAATGTCCTTCCTAGGGGTGACACAGCAGAATTTTGAAAAAAGTATTTCAAGTTGTAGAAAGTTTCCTATGTTTTTTAAGTTGATGGGTAGAAGGTAGTTTAACTCCAGCTTTAGAGTGTCTTTGTTGTAGTAGGATATGAAATACATGTTGATATATTTGACGGCAAGTACTGCCGCCGCTGCCGATATCCAGTTGACGTGGCCCTGACCCCTCAAGTACCCTCACATACACCTCTCCCGCTACTATGAAAGGGGTAGTCGTGGTGAAGGACGTCGCAGATTAGAAGTATATCTACAGTCCCCAGATGAGTTAGCGGTAGAGGGGCCGCACTTCAGCCTTTGCCTGGAGATGGACTCCGGTGCGCCGTGCACAAGGATTCTTCACGGGGGTGGAGTGGTAGTACGGCGGCGAACGGCTGCGGGGGCACTGAAGCAGTAAGATCTCGGCGACAGAAATGTGTTGTTGGTGCCTTGAGATTAGAGGGCACGATCTTTGATGTTTGCCTGCCAATAGTGTGGATATGCAGGAGACGCGGGATTGGTAATGGCCACTCAGGAATGGTCAGCAGGAAAAAAGCAGAAGGGAAGATCGTACGTACAGTTTATATATATGTGTACATAACAAACTAAAATAATTTGGGGCAGAAGGCCTCCCTATAAATATAACCTTCAAACTGCAGCTAAACGTTGATGGCTAAGTTAAGAATTACATTACGCAGGTTTCACCTGGTATAGGTGAACTCTAAAGATCCTCTCTGTGGCTGGATTGCTTATTAATAAGGTAACGGGAATCAGAAAATCCAAAATTTCGCACGGCCCATGAAATCTGGGGGCACGCATGCCCGCGGGAACAAAATTCCTAACCATGACTTGATCTCCTACTTTTAAACTGGTGGGCCTCCGTCCACTATCGTATCTTTCCCCAACATTTTCATGCGACACCTTAAGATTGGCCTTAGCCTTCTTCCAAGGATCTCTAATATTATCGGGAACTATTGCCTCTGGTAAAATATCATTAAGTGACCAAAGGTTAGAGAGCGGCGTGTTAGGCACGAATTTAAGCATCACAGAAGCAGGAGTGAACTTATGGGACTCATGAACTAACGAATTCAAAGCAAAGGCCAACCAATGCAGGGACGTATCGCACCTGGAATGATCTCCATGATGAAAGGCAATGGGAGCTGATCTAAGATTACGGTTGACCCGTTCAGTCAGACATGGTTGAGGATAATACGCCGATGTAGTTACATGTGATATAGACAGGTCAAACAAACTTTACGGAAGAGGTTGGATGTAAATGTCTTAGCATTATCAGAAACTATATATTGACAAGGACCAAAGGAAGCAACGATGTTATTTAAACAAGAAATAGTGGACTGAGCGGTTGCCAGCTTAGTCCGAAATAACCAGGAAAACCTCGTGAAACCATCTACACACATTCTCCTCTGATTGGGGGAAGGGTCCGACGTAGTCGCTATAGAGGCGTCCCATGGGGCGCGACGCTTGATGAGAAGATAATAGACCTAGCTTATTGGACAAGGTGGGTTTACTAAGCAAAAAAGGTTTACAAGCTTTTACAAATTCACGAATTTCACCGTCCACACCTTTCCAAATAAACATCCCTCGGATCTATTCTCGAGTTTTGAAGATGCCTAAATGCCCCCTTCATGGGTTCTCATGGTAGTATTTCTAGATCGTAGGTACAAGGATAACTGGAACCACAACTTTTATCTTTTGGTCATGCCTCGACGGGCAACACAAAACTCCGTTCCTCAATACAAAAGGGACAACATGTTCCCCAGAAGAAAGGGTTTCCATAATAGGGGCCAGCACAGGATCTTCACGTTGATAATTTACAATGTCCCTAAACAATATGGGGGCATCAGTTAGAATGGCATTTACACCCGAAGGTATGGGCGTGAGAAGAGAAGAACTATCATCCTGTTCAAAAGTCTCCACATCATGAGCAAACATGCGTCTTAGTGCATCCGCAACAACATTTTCGGATCCTCTGTTATGCCTGACATCAAATTGGAAGGCCGAAATCCTGATGGCCCATCGGGATATACGACCAGTACGACATGGCCCAGCTAAGACCCAGCTCAAGGCTTGGTTATCTGTTTCTAAGTCGAACTTAACATGATCCAGATAGAGGCGGAACTCCTCTAATGCAAAAAAAAACTGCAAAACCCTCGAGTTCATAGATGGAGTTCTTGGTTTCTTGAGTCGATAGTGTCCTCGATTCGTAGGCGATAGGTTGCCTTCCGAGTTCAGTTTCTTGAAGAAGCACAGTAGCCACCGCCGACGACGAGGAGTCGGTTTGAACGATGAATTTCTTCGATAAATCAGGCATAGCAATGACAGGGGCGTTGCAAAGAGCTAATTTTAGATCTTCGAAAGCGGCTTGTTGAGAAGGTCCCCAATCAAATTTGACGCCTTTCCTACGAAGTAGGTTCAAGGGTGCCGCTCTGTTAGTGAAGTTAGGAATAAATTTCCTGAAGAAATTCACCATGCCGATGAACCTGGCAATACCTTTGATGTCATTGGGAGGTTTGAAATCACGGATGGCATGGGTTCTAGAAAGATCAATGGACACACCATCGGGCGGCCCAATATGGCCTATAAATGACATGGAAGGCTTAGCGAAAGCTACCTTAGATAACTTCACCGTTAACCCTGCCTTAAGAAGACGATTAAGGACCTCTTTTAGATGATCAAGGTGTTCTTCAAAGGTCTCAGAAAATACGACGACATCATAATGGTACAAGTATTCAAATTTGATGTCGGAAAAGACCTTATCTAACAGTCTCGTTAGCACAGCTGCCCCCGTGCGGAGCCCGAAAGGCACGCGGTTGTACTCATACAAGTTATAGTGGCAATAGCATTTCGATGTTTTAACTTTTCTGCTACAGGGATCTGATTTTACGCCTGATTAAGGTCTAAGATGGTGAACAACTTAGCTTTCTGAAACCATGAAAAACAAGAGAAAGGTCGGGAAGTGGCACAGATTGTAACACCACCTTCCGATTTAAATCCCTACAGTCAATCACAGGTCTGAAGCCACCTTGGGGTTTCGGAACCAGCAAAATAGGCGATGAATACGGCGACTTAGAGGGTCCAATAGTACCATCCTTAACATCTGATCAATGATCTCGTTGAGGGCCTTCATTTTAGGAGGAAATAGCGTATAAGGTGGAAATCTGACAGGGATCGAATCCGTAACCTCAATCTTGTATTCAATAAGTTCAGTAACACCAAGAGTATCGGAAAATACATCCGGAAATGACTGACACAATTGACAAATACTAACAGCCTCTCCTCAGGTATATGTCTAAGGTCTAACAACATCCCATCCTGGGTAGGCGAAACAGATGAACATGATGCAGAATTACACATTAGCAAAGGAATCTTACAGTTACTAGCAAATTTGAAGGTGCTCCGAATGTCGAGCACTAGAGCGGTATGAGACCTGAAGTCTGCTCCTAATATTATGGGGCAAGACAAGCGCTTAGCCACAAACAATTTAACTTTCCAGGTGAATTTAGAGATCCGAATTTTGGCAAAGATAAACACTAAAATTTATAATGGAGAGGAATTAGCCGAAACGCACTGCTACTAGGACGAACGATAATCAGAAAATTTACAAACAGTCTTTAATTTAGAATACCAGTCAGCCGAAATAATAGAACAAACACTCCCAGAGTCTAATAGAGCGGTAACGGGCTCACTATTCAATTCCACTTTCAGAAAAGGTACCAGTGCGGGGGTCTCCACTGCAATCCTAAGGCATTTCTAGGGCATTCAAATGCGGGGTTAGAAGAACTTCTACCCTGTTCCGAGCTTTCGGTGGTTTTAACCGGGGCTGAGCCTTGGGAAGACGAATTTGCCGACTCAGCCGATGTTACTAGTCACTTTCGATTATTCGAGTTGGTGGAGATTGCACCAGAAGTAGAACACGAAACGATGGTATTGGCATTAGGCAGAACTTGGCGAGGTGATTAAAGGAGTCACACTTGAAACATCCTTGTTATGAACCTGCTCCATTCTTTTCCCACTGGATTTAATAAAAAGGGCACTTGTTACGCAGATGATCTGTCGACCCACAAGCATAGCTTTTGCTGGCGGAGCTAGCAAGAAAGAAAGGAATATGTTATGTGGACTTTACCTTATAGAAGCTCTAGCAGCAGACGAATAGGCTTCCCGCCTCCTGCTTGACACCCACACTCAGTAAGATGATGATCAATTGGCCAAGAGACGAGAACAGCCGCAGTTTATAAAACCTCGGGGAAAGTTCGAGATCATTCAAGATTAAACCAGCCACACTCCCTCACGTTTATTGGTCCCTTTAAAAGTCACACTCCAAATCGAAGAAGAAGAAGACTGTGATTGGTAAAAATTAATTACAGAAATTTGGGTTTGGCTAAATTCAAAACGGGCCGAAAGAAAAGATAAATATTGCCAACAAAAAAATAAATGAACATCAATTAGTAATAAAAACTTATGAATACAACATACATACATTATCATTATAGACGTTTATGCCTTTCAACGTTCAGTCTGAAAGCCTCTGAGAATTTACTAAACGTCGCCACAATCCTCGATTTGCAACTAGTGTTGTGGCCTCATTTAGTTGTATACCTCTTATTTTTAAATCATTTGAAACCGAGTCTAAGCATCGTCGTCTTGGTCTCCCCCTACTTCTCTTACCCTCCATAACAGAGTCCACTATTCTCCTAGGTAACCTATCCTCCTCCATTCGCTTCACATTACCCCACCTCTGAAGCCGGCTTATGCGTAAAGCTTCATTAATCGAGTTTATTCCTACATTAGCCTTTAACTCCTCATTCCGAGTACCCTCCTGCCATTGTTCCCACCTGTTTGTACCAACAATCATTCTTGCTACTTTCATGTCTGTTACTTCTAACTTATGAAAAAGATATCATGAGTCCACCATCAGCTTTCGCTCCCGTAAAGCAAAGTTGGTCTGAAAACAGACCGATGTAAAGATAGTTTCGTCTGGGAGCTGACTTCCTTCTTACAGAATACTGCTGATCCCAACTGCATTAGCTTTACTACACCTTGATTCCATCTCACTTACTATATTACCATCTTGGGAGAACACACAACCTAAATACTTGAAATTATCGACCTGTTCTAGCTTTGTTATCACCCATCTGACATTCAATTTTGTTGAATTTTTTACCTACCGACATCAATTTAGTCTTCGAGAAGCTAATTTTCATACCATACTCATTGCACCTATTTTCAAGTTCCAAGATATTAGACTGTAGGTTTTCGTCACAGTCTGCCATTAAGACCAAGTCGTTAGCATAGGCCAAACAGCTTACTACATTTCCACCTAACTGAATCCCTCCCTGCCATTTTATACCTTTCATCAGATGAGCCATGTAAACAACGAACAGCAAAGGTGAAATATTACAGCCTTGTCTAACACCTCTAAGTACCCTGAACCATGAACTCATTCTACCATCAATTCTCTCTGAATCCCAATTGTCAACATAAATGACTTTGATTGATTTTAACAATCTATCTTTAATTCCATAGTCCCCTAGTATGGCGAACATCTTTTCCCTCGGTACCCTGTTATATGCTTTCTCAAGATCTGCGAAACATAAACACAACTGCCTATTCCTCTCGTAGCATTTTTCAATTACCCGGCGCATACTGAAAATCGGATCCTGACAGCCTCTCTGTGGTCTGAAACCACACTGGTTTTCATCCAACTTCCTCTCAACGACTCATTGCACCCTCCCTTCCAAGATGCCAGTGAATACTTTGCCTGGTATACTAATCAATGAGATTCCTCGATAGTTGTTGCAATCCTTCCTGTTCCCTTGCTTATTACTGCTTTTGTCCAATCTGAAGGTACCTTACCAACACTCCACGCTAATTTTACTACTCTATGAAGCAATTTCATCCCTGCCTTCCCACTACACTTCACAATTTCAGGTCTAATTTCATCTATTCCTGCTGCCTTATGACAATGGAGTTTATTTACTATCATTTCCACTTCCTCAAGCATAATTACACCAACATCGTTTTCCTCCTCCTCATGAGCTTGGCTGTTTGCAACACCACCATGATGATTTCCTTTTAAATTGAGAAGATGTTCAAAATATTCCCTCCACCTCTCCAGTGATTCCCTGGGATATATTATGAGTTCACCTGAATTACTCAAAACACTGTTCATTTCTTTTTCCCTCCCTTCCTAAGATTCTTTATTACTGTCCAGAAAGGTTTCCCTGCTGCTTGACCTAGCCCTTCCAGGTTGTTACCAAAATCTTCCCATGACTTCTTTTTGGATTCAACAACTATTTGTTTCGCTCTGTTTCTTTAATCTACGTACCGATCCCTGTCTGCCTCGGCCCTTGTTTGGAGCCTTTCCTGATAAGCCTTCTTTTTACGTTTACAGGCTGCTCTCACTTCATCATTCCATCAAGATGTTCGCCTTTTCCCATCTTTACACACAATTGTTCTTAGGCATTCCCTTGCTGTTTCTACTACAGCATCCCTGTATGCCACCCATTCACTTTCTATATCCTGAACCTGCTTACTGTCTACTGTTCGAAACTTCTCACTAATCATATCCATGTACTTCTCTCTAATTTCCTCGTCCTGCAGATTTTCTACCCTTATTCGTTTGCAGACAGATTTCACTTTCTCTACCCTAGGCCTAGAGATAATTTGTTCACTACAGACCAGATAGTGGTCTGTATCATCGAAAAATCCACGAGGAACTCGTATATTCCTAACAGATTTCATGAATTCAAAGTCTGTTAAGATATAGTCTATTATGGATCTGTTACCCCTAGCCTCCCGTGTGTAGCGGTGAATAGCCTTATGCTTGAAGAATGTATTCGTAACGGCTAAACCCATACTAGCACAGAAGTCCAGCAAACGCTTCCCATTCCCATTAGCTTCCATATATTCCCCACATTTACCAATCACCCTTTCGTATCCTTCAGTTCTATTCCCAACTCTCGCATTGAAATCGCCCATTAGCACTATTCTATCCTTGATGTTGACCCTGACCACGATGTAACTCAATGCTTCATAAAACTTGTCAACTTCATCCTCATCTGCGCCCTCACATGGTGAATACACGGACACAATTCTAATCCTAATCCTCCCACTGACAAATCTACCCACATCATTCGCTCATTTACGTGCCTAACAGAAACTATGTTGCGTGCAATGGTATTCCCGATAAAGTGCCCTACCCCAGACTCTGCCCTTCCCTTTCTAACACCCGCAAGTACACTATATAATCTCCTATCTCTTCCTCATCATCTCCCCTTACCCAAATATCACTTACTTCTAGCACATCCAGATGTATCCTCTTTGCTGACTCAGCCAGTTCTACCTTCTTTCTTCCATAAGCCCCATTAACATTGATACCTCCCAATCGAATTCCATTTCGTTCGCCAAGTTGTTTCCAAAGAGTCCCTCGCCTGTCAAATGGGAGTGGGACTCCATTACTCCCATGGGTCCGAGTCTTGCTTAAAGTGTTCTGAGCTCGGTAAATTCATGAAGCAGGATGCTGCCCTACTTGCACATAGTCCAAGTGAGGATCTCTCCTCTAACGGGTTATGGACCACCGGTGAATTGTCTAGTCCTAGCCGCCTGAGCACAAGGAGGGCCACGACTCAGAATATGTCCGAGATGCCCACTCCCATTCCATAGCAACTGGTATCCCGACTCTCAGGACCACTTACTAGGCCACTCAGCCGTTGCCCATGGTTCACGAACTAGGGCGTGACTACAGCAACCCACAAACATGAACCAACTTCTATAAATCGGAAGTTCTTCCACTTCACACCAGGGTGCATGATCACGGCTTTAGCAGTGACATCTATGAGAGAATGTCCAAACTTCTTGATGCATGGAAAACAAAACAAGTAGAAATACAGTCAGTTCAGGAAACTTCACAATAACAAAATTACATCAGATTTCTATGGGGACATCATCTGAGTAACTTTATAAGTTGGTCTAGTTCCAATTTCACGGTTTCTCCAGTAGAGGAGTTCTTTTAGGCGCTAGATTTAAATGCGTGGCGTTGGGGGTGTTCCTCCTGGTACAATTAATTTTATTATTATTATTATTATTATTATTATTATTATTATTATTATTATTATTATTATTATTATTATTATTATTATTATTATTATTATTATTATTATTATTATTATTATTATTATTATTATTATTATTATTCGACTCGTAGCTCATAGTCAGCGTGGAGGCCTCCGATTTATAGGATTACGGTTTCCATTCGCCCTTCAACAATGTCAGAATCGAATAACTCACGAGCGTATTTGTCGTCCTGACCACACGACAACCGCGTAACCTGCAGGCATTCGGGATAGTACTACGTCAAGTGCTATGGTGTTTAGTTTGGACAGGTAAAAATCCATGACCTTGGCAGTAATCAAACCCGGGGAGAAGAGGATGTATCTGCCCCACTCGCCTCTGCAAAAATTTCACGTAGAGCGACCAGGGCGATTTGAACTACGAACGAACCCGTTTCCCCCGAGTAGGAGGTAAGAACGCTACCCCTAAAATCCGCAGCCTAATGTTTTAAATTGTTAATTTGTTTACTGAACTGTATTAGAATGAACAGCGGAGATATTTGTTCGCCAATACTTGTGTGTGGAAATTTTATTCTGACATACGCACAACCATTTCCTGCCCAGCAACGTGCAAGCAACGCTAAGTTCTGGACGAAGGTCACCGGGTCTTTGCAGGGGCTAAACGCTATTATTTTTATTATTATTATTATTATTATTATTATTATTATTATTATTATTATTATTATTATTATTATTATTATTATTATTATTTCAAATTGCTTTACGCCACACCGTCCTAGCCGGTGTTCGATCCCTGGTCATGTCAGGATAGAGATTTTTCTGTAATGTAAGCCCGCAGCTACACTACAGTAACCGCACGCCAACTTGCTCGCCGATTTTTCCATTAGTAGCTGTGAATGAGGAGTACAACGTGGCCTTCAGATTCAGAGGTCCCGGGTCATCCTCATCACGACACGGGAGTCAAATCCAAATGACCTGCACCAGCCCTCCCAAGAGGCTACATCCTATTATTATTATTATTATTATTATTATTATTATTATTATTATTATTATTATTATTATTATTATTATTATTATTATTATTATTTAGAAAATAGCTTTACGCTCACCGGGGAATTGAAAGAAAGTGGCTGTAGTCTTCAATTACGGTACAGTCTCAACATATTTGTCTGGTGAGAAAATGCGAAATCACGTAAAACTATCTCTACGGCTGCTAACATGGCGATATTTCAAGGGTGTAGCTCTATGGCTAAGTCGTTGGTTTTCAGATTCTTTTTAATATCTCAACCCCTACACCACGACAAGTCATTTTTAATTTATATGTGATCAATATTTTATTATAATTCTCAGCACTGTATGGAAGTGTGAAAGTGCTGCTTTCGTATGCCCTGTCAACATCCGGTTAAGCCATCGAGCGACGTACAGTGAAGCAGATTCTCATAGAACCTCGTCCATTTCTTTCTATGGCTTTGCGCAAAGCACACACAGCTACATACAAAAAGATCTGAAAATATAATTTTAATATTCGCGTTTTTTCCACATGTAAGTATATATTGGTAATATGTGGTTAAACTAAAATGAATGTGAGTGAAGAATTAAACTCGTGTGTTTGCATTATCTGAAACTTTTACTGCGCGCGTGTGATTGAAGTGTGCAGAGAATTAAACACTAGTGTTTGATATATACAATATATACCGTATAAATACGTCGGGGGCTAGCTCACACCATTTGCTGGTCGCAAAGATATATTTTTTCTATGTAGCAATCAATTCCATACTTTGTTTGCGTGTGTGTGTGTGTTCAGTTTTACGATAGAGAGTGCTTTGTGTGCGAAAAACACCTAAGAAGTGTACTAACGAAAATAAGATGTAGTAAAGTTTTCTCGCCTAATGTAATGTGTTTGTTATCATGTATAGTCTGTTGTTTTATTACACATTGGAGAGTTTCAGTGTTCGATTCTGTGTAATAGAAATTTTTATGAGTTACGATAAGTATGTGTTTGTGCCATGAATCGTGTGTAGACAGCACACGAAATCAGGAATTATGTATTTTCATATTTTTTAAATTCTAGCAATAATCAGAATGATAAGGGTTCGAATCCATCACTGGAACAGAAATATTTTTCTGTTATAGTGACTATGTTTTGCGTGTAAGAGAGATTTTCTTTTTATATAGACATCAACAAAGAGATCAATGTTCGAATGAATGACTGTAATAGAGGGATTTTTTATTCTGTCATGGTGCCTATGTGTTTGCATTATAAATTTGATGTTACATTGAATCATGTGTAGGCAAGAGATTTCATTTTTATTCTGACATTCAACAGAGAGATCAGTTTTCGAATCCATGACTGTAATAGAGAGATTCTTAAATTCTGTTATAGTGGCTATGTATTTGCGTCATAAATTTGATGTTATAATGAATCGTGCGTAGACAGCACAGGAATAAGGAGTGAAGTAGTTTTTTATTCTAGCATTAATCAGAGAGATCAGGGTTCGAATCCATGCGTTGCATGTATTTGAGATGTTTTCATTCTGGCACTGAGCAAAGAAATCAGGGTTCGAATCCCTGATTTTTATTCTGTCACGGTGATTCTGTGTTTGCGTCATAAGGTTGATGTTATATTTTTGAAATAAGGAGAGAGGTAGTTTCCCGTTGAATTGTAGGGGTTCGATTCCATGCAATCATCGTCTGCCTGCGTGTCATTTCTTATTGTTTTGTTTTATGATCAAGATATCATGCTCTCCTCCAAGATTTTTCTGTTCAGAACACGAGGGAATATATGCTGACTATTCAAAACTTCACTGTAAAATAACAACAGACTACGTATGTTCTAAACACGAAACATTGTTACTCTTGGTAGAGGTCACAGGGCAACGCATTTCAACTCCTCTGTAACAGGATAGAACCTGCACAGTTTCTTCAGCCCTGACGTCATGTCTAGACTTGTTCATGAGGAGGAGGCAAGTCACTCTTTGTCGTCACGTTATTTGCTCGTCAGATAGAGACGTAAAGCCTTGAACATGGCCAGGACCATTAGCGTCCGTCGGATAGTGGCGTAAAGAAATGTGTAGACTGCTAAACTATGTAGTCTGTCGGATGGACACGTAAGCATAAAAACAAAATGGCGACAAGGAGAGGTGCGTCCGGGGGGATCTGGCAAAATGGTGACGGGAAGAGGCATCTGACCACCCTGCAAGGTTAGACCTCTCCAAGATTATGCAGGGGAAAGGGTATCCGGCAGTATGACGTCGAGAAGGGCAGTTAGCCTTAAAACTAGGGTCCTCTGTGCTTAGGTCCCTCTAAACTGGTGTCGAGAAGGGCAGTTAGCCTTAAAACTAGGGTGCTCTGATGACAGGCACCTCTAAGATTGTGTCGGGGAAGGGGTGTCGAGAAGGGCAGCTAGCCTTAAAACTAGAGTACTCTGAGGTTAGGTCCCACTAAGAAGGTGTCGAGAAGGGGTATGTCGAGAAGGGCAGCTAGCCTTAAAACTGGGGTCCTCTTAGGACAATCTCCTCCAAGGTGGTTTCAGGGAAGGGGCATGTCAATAAGGGCAGCTAGCTTTAAAACTAGGGTCCTTTGATGATAGGCCCCTCTGAGATGGTATCGGGGAAAGAGTATGTCGCGGAGGGCAGCTCGCCTTATAACTAGGGTCCTCTGAGGTTAGGCCCCTCAAAGCTGGTGTCCAGAAAAGCAGCTAGCCTTAAAACTAGGGTCCTCTGTTGATAGGCCCCTCTAAGATAGTGTCGGCAAGGGGCACGTCGGGGAGGGCAGCTAGCCTTACAACTAGGGTCCTCTAATGATAGGCCCCTCTAAGATGGTGTCTGGGAAGGGATATGTCGATAAAGGCAGCTTGGCTTTAAACTAGGTTCCTCTGAGGATAGGCCTCTCTAAGATGGTGAAGGGGAAAGGGCATGTCGCGAAGGGGAGCTAGCCTTAAGACTAGAGTCCTCTGAGGTTAGGCCCCTCTAAGAAGGTGTCGGGAAAACGTATGTCGAGAAGGGCAGCTAGCTTTAAAACTAGGATCCTCTCAGGATAAGCTCCTCCAAGATGGTTTCGTGGAAGGGGTATGTCGAGTAGGGCAGGTAGGCTTAGAACTAGGGTCATCTGAGTTTAGGCCCCTCTTAGATAGTGTCGGGAAGGGGTGTCTGGCAAGACAGTGTCGAGAAGGGGATCAGACCAGATGTCGTTGGGAAGGGAATCTAGCCGTAAACTAGGTTCTGTGTAGTTAGGCCCCCAGTTGACTTGGCTGGGTCCCTGCCAAAATGAGAGTTGTTAGGTTAAAATCGTTCTCTTTATCGAAATTCCACATCTCATACCTGTGAAAAGCACGTGGCTAAGTCCCGTCAAGATGACCGCAATGAGGTTGGCATCCTTCTCTCTTTCAAAATTCCGCGCCGTACACTTGTGGAAATGCACGTGTCCACGTGGTCAAAACGTCAGTTTAGAACCTGTCAAGATGACGGCTGTGAGGATAACCACGTTCTTTTATTCAATTTACGCGCCCTCGTGGCCAAAACATCTGGTTAGGACCTGTCAAGGTAAATGCTGTGAGGTTAGCCATGCGCACTTATTCAAATTCCTCCCAAAATAACTGCACGGGATGAGGACCTGTCAAGATGACGGCTGTCAGGTTAGCCATGTTCTCTTGTTTAAATTCCGTGCCAAACCAGTGCACGTGGTTAGGACCTGCCAAGATGGCAGCAGTGAGGTTAGGCCCGTTCACTTGTTGAAATTCCGCGCTCACATGGCCTAAAAGTAACGTTGGGATCCGAGCACGTGGTCTTGTTTGTAAATAATAGCACGTGGCATTGACGTAATGAGTCAATGACGTTGCCAGGGGTCAATGACCTCGTGGGAAAACGCTGATTCAGCTCCCATTGTTTTAGAACCCGTATTGTTCTACTTCTATTTAAAATTAGATTTTGAGAATACATTGCTTGCTGTGGGTTGGGATGTAGTGACATATCTGAAATATTTATTTGATTACTGTTCGCATGAAGGAGCGAAAAAAATAATGAAGAATACAGTAGCATACAAGGAAATGGCCGACAAACATAAAGCGGATAAATACAGCCCAGTCAGCTTAACATACGCTGTTTGTTCGCATATAAAGGAGAGGGTGTATAAGTCCTTGGAAAGACCCCTATTATATTATGGTTTTAGTGTATGGGAGCCACGCCAGGGCTACTAGGTACGAGAACTGGAAAACATTCGAAGGAAAGCAGTTCGATTTGTTCTGGGTGAAACCTGACAAGAGAGTAGTGCTACAAATATGTTTCAAACTTTCGACTGTGAAGACATGGAAGTAGGGAGATTAGATGAGTAGATAGGGTATGGGAATTCCAAACCACACTGGCTTCCGATTGGCTGATTTCAAGGCACCGAGTCGTCTAATGGGATAAGAGGCATGTGACGTCATTTCGCGGGAATTTGAAATGTGATGCACCGAGCTCGATAGCTGCAGTCGCTTAAGTGCGGCCAGTGTCCAGTATTCGGGAGATAGTAGGTTCGAATCCCACTGTCGGCAGCCCTGAAGATGGTTTTCCGTGGTTTCCCATTTTCACACCAGGCAAATGCTGGGGCTGTACCTTAATTAAGGCCACGGCCGCTTCCTTCCCAGTCCTAGCCCTTCCCCGTTCCATCGTCGCCAAAAGACATATCTGTGTCGGTGCGACGTAAAGCCAATAGCAAAAAAAATGTGATGCGCAGGAATTTTGGTTGTTTGGCAGACTGTCAGACGCTTTTGACAAGTGCCAGTGGCACGCGACGATGTGTGGTGGGTTCTGGCGGACTTGGTTAAAACTACGTTGGCTACAGGTTCCAACTTGTCAGAAGGAGTGCCAATTTTGCAGATTTGGGGGCGGGTGATTTGAAAAACAGAATGGCTGCCTATGCGTGCAGACTTGTACAGACTGAGGTTCGACCCAGGACTTAACCTAATTATGCAAGATGATGGCTGTTTTTGAACCTGACATAGGGATTGCCCACTTTACCTAACTCAAATTTGACGCTTATATGACAGCAGACTTACCTTAACCGACTTAGTGAGTAAGCACGCTGATATATTGAACCCTTGAACTTACCACTCCATCGTTGGTCGGCCACGGCTGCTACAGTAGAACAATTTAGAACTCTTAAATCTTGGGTCGTTGCGGGAATAAATTCGGTCACGATCTTAACCAAACGATGGGGTTCAGAAGAAAGCCTAACTACTTGAAATGAGGAGCAAAAATGTGCTTACTAACTTTTATTAAACTGAAAGAGCACGATAACATCGTTAATTTAATATGCATTCTTGCCAAAGAATATAAAAAAATTATAAATTATTGATTTTTAAAATGTCCCAAACACAGTCACATTACATAACGTCACTTCGTTTCTTCCAATGTCGAAGAGTTGCTTCGGATAAGCTAATATGTTAGTGGACAGCGAAACTGAAAAACTGAAAAAGGGAAGACCTGAAAACTGGGCGCCTATTATTCCAAACGAGAACTGAGAGTTAATCCACACGATCCGTGGAAAATCTGACTTTCAACAAGTAGAACGCCTGATTTTCTCTTAATTAAGGTTATCCACCAGTCAAATACCCTTCACGGATACGGAACATCCGCCGAATGGACCCTTAATCGAACCAAACTGACTATCAGTTGCTTTGGATAGGTTGCGAAATAATATGGGAAAGCATGGTGTTCACTACAAGTTAATGGCATCATTCACAATTGAAATAAAATTCCACCATGTATTTGTCATTCACGACACCCTTAAGTGATAAGGTAATCCCGATGCTAAACGTGCATCACCCCAAACAGCTGTTCGGAAGGAACCAACAACAACATGATCCGAGAGGATCTTACGTTAAGTCGTTCTAAAGGAACAAAACTGCGAAATGCAGGAAACACTTACTAATCATGCATTTAGAAGAAATGCCAAACACTGAAGTTAATCAAAAAGTGAAAAGTCACCTGAAAATATTATTATTGAACCGATTTTCAGGTTAGAAATGGGTTTATTATGCTTAATAAATTTACCAGTCCACGCTAAAATTTACTACAATTTTAAGGAATTCTTTCCCTTGAAAAACAATGCTACCAGTACAGATCTCTCTATTTACTGTCTGTCTCAACACACTACTGGTAAAGTGATTACTTACTTACTCTAACCATGAATAAGAATGAAAATACG
Organism: Anabrus simplex; assembly: GCF_040414725.1. Lineage (NCBI taxonomy): Eukaryota > Metazoa > Arthropoda > Insecta > Orthoptera > Tettigoniidae > Anabrus > Anabrus simplex. Next base: position 25,490,659 of record NC_090266.1, on the reverse strand, counting down.
ACAAGATGAAAATAATATAAATTACTGGCTGACGAATCGAAACCGCATTCGCAACTCAAGTCTCATTTTAAAACACTGAGTGTCAATATGCACACTATCAATGAAAACGGACGTCAAGACGAGGAAACAATAAAGTCCGTAAAAATAAATTAACATCTCGAAGTCATACAGCTTAACACGCACGAAGAAACACAGTAAAAATATTTAATCTAGATCGGGTCGATGTCCCACACTTGGACAGCCCTCAACTCGTCTGATAGCAGTCCCGTTATCTCAATGAGAGCTTCGCATAGACCCTCTACAATAAATCATATCGTACTGTAACCGCTACCTTCCTCCAGGCCACTTCCACAAAAAGAACAAACAAAAGAAACACATCTTAACCGAGACTTGAGTGTGTACAGCTACCATCCCAGACCTATCGTCGGGCTCACTTGAAATCTGTACACCCTAAACCTAATCATTATGTACATGATGCCTTCCAAATTCTATCGTCGGGCGTGACCTAGGACGTCTCATCATCAGTGACTCCAAGAATAACATCTGACGTCCTAATCCTATCGTCGGGCGTCAAAGTGGGTCGTAATACGCCTCCCTTAACATATCAGGCGAACCGCAATTTTCAAACAACCTCTGATATTCAACACTAAATTTGGTCAGACAAATACCACATGACGGAACCAACGTCTCTATTATCAAATGAATGCAAGTCGAAATACAGCAAGTGTCTACCTCTCAAAAAAAAATACAGTAAGTGTCTACCTCATTATAATATGTGAACTCAAAAATAAATAGACGTGACGATCGATTCTCCACCTCGAACACCATCTCAGCCTGTGCACTGACGTGTTAGGGAAGCAAATGAAAATTCCCAACACACGTGTACCCTTTTAGTGGATGCCTTCAAAATAATAATCATCACCACCGCATTCGAAATTCTCAGATCGCCTATCATCAATTCCAACCATCTTATCCATGACCTCTCCAGTGAACAAATTAAATATAACCCAACCGTGTGTCCAAAGTGCTCTTTGATCCTGAAGATCGTTCATTCTCTTATCATCCATGCGGGCTTTACGCAACATAGATCACTGGATGTGTACTACCCAGACTGTAACATTTTACAAGAGTCGTTTTCACTTGGAATCTTTCTATAAATTTCACAATGCTTCACATCATAGTCATCTCAAATTCGGATTGATTGCGGAAAACAATACAGCCTGCCTCACACAGCCTGTTCCTAAATACTTCCTCTACAAAAATACAGCTTGTCTCAACACTCTTTCTCCTCGCTTTCCAGCGGTATTACTTCCATCTATCTCGTCTCCACATACATATCAATTCATCGCTCTCAATTCCTTTTCCCTGAAAATCCTTTTTCATACATCGATCCCCTGGTGAAAACGACAACCATTATTAAACACATCTCTTACTTTACTATTATTAAGACTCTCGAGCCTCAAGAATCCAAGAGCACACATCGACCTTTCGCAATTCAAGTATACACGATGTCTCAAAATTTCCTTCCCATTAATGACGGTGACTCTAACAAATTTTATTGACATTATCTAAATATGCCTACGATCCTTGTAAAAATAACTGGTTAAATGTAATTTAACAGAGAGGAATTTCCTTATCCCGCGGTAAACATTATTATTATTATTATTATTATTATTATTATTATTATTATTATTATTATTGACCAACATTTCTGAATGCAACTGACACCTGAAATTACGATATTCGCCACGACAAATTTACACTTATAACGTTCACAAATCCGCACTTTGAATGATATCTCATCTCAACACAAAATTTTAAGCGTCGCATGTTACCGTTCTTGACATGAACTTTACACACTGAAATTTTCACGCGCTGACCAAAATTTACAACGCCTTTCGCCTGATAATTACGAATATCACCCGACAATCATCTGGAAATTTTGTTTAGGACAGACAGTAACTAACTAACTAACTACAACATAATATAAAATAGACAGACCTGCACATTGGTGACATTCTCAGCATTCTGATTACATCATCACCAGCAACCTCGTACTTAGCCACTCATTTTCACAGATAACATTTCATTTTCAAAAACTCACTCGTCCAAACACTACCCTTCACACACACGAGATTAAAATTACCATATAAATAATGCACTTTCTCTGTAACTTGCACCACGAACTTCCCTCGTTCTGCAGTCGACTATAACTGTCTGATGCGTTTCCCAGAGTGGTTTCTCTCCCCGTTGTTTCAATAAGAACAGGTGTTCGGCCGATAAGGGAGTAGAACTATTTTGAATCGCTTCCCCCAGACCTTCTTCACTTACAAGAGTACACGAAATGATAAAAATAAAATCTGCTGTGTATTTTTCAACCAGCCTACACCTTCCCAGTTCGTCTGCAAACGTTCTGAACTTCTCCAATCACTTTTCTTCTTAACTAAGTATATGGACCTTAGCCACGAACATGTATTGAATTATTGTCGGTCAATCTGGCGCGAATTTCTAATGACGACGGGCACAAGCTCCCGCGGCTTCAAGTTCCAGATCGACACTGCAAAATCTACGGTGGGGGGTTTCTTTTATAATTTCCGGAAGGACGCTATCCCCTCTATGAGGCTTGGTTGTGAAATCTGCCAAATTTGCTTCTAATAGACCAATTTTGATAAGACTTGTCCCAGAACTCCGGACAGACTTGCACTTATGTTCGATGTTAATTTTATAATTTTTCTACACTCACAACAGGAGAAATAAATTGTTTCTGCCCGTGCGTTTCGCGCGTTTTCTTCCTTCCATGACCTTGGCACGTGTAGCTAGTTCGCTGGTCTCACGCTACCATGTACTTGGGCTTAACTGCACTTAAAATTTTCCCTCGTGTCTCTACCTTCACAGAGGGTGTATGAATCATTTTGCTTATTTATTTCATCCTTTATTATGTTATCAAAATCCCTCATTGTGCAGAATTCCATGGATTAAGAGAATTGTCGGGCACTCGAGCCCCGCCGAGGTGTCCCGGCAATTCACGAGCTCGCCGGGAAGGAAGAACCTCCCCACGCAACATCGGGCTCTTGGGAGCGCAAAATGGCTGCCCTCAAACATACAGTAGTTTCTGAATACCAAATAAATATTTGAGAAAAATAAAAAATTTTCTCACCGTAGAATTATGGGTTCATAATCCACCTACAACGACGAAATGTTTACTCAGAAAGGGGAAATATTTAAACAGATATATTCCTTCAAAATTCTAAATTGTACATGGGAATTTTGATACAAATGAACCATGATTCTACGTAAAATTTCCCAGCCGATCTCACTCTTGACGTAGGGCTCTGTTACTTTCACGTATTTCCCTGTTTTCTTCTTCCAACAATAGGATTGCGTTACAGATGTCATCAACAAAGTCTTCTCTTAAGAATGAACATTGTAAACATTCAGCGTCTTCCTCTTCTTTACTCCCACTGCTTGCCTGTCCTTGGAGTGGTGCCTCGACCTGTCTTCCTCTCGACGTGACGATCATATTTACGGGTTGTACTTCTTCTTCTTCTCCTTCGGTGACCATTTCCCCAGCTGGTAAGGCTGCGTCATCCTGTAGTGGAATTCTTTCTTCGGCTCTATGATAAACCTTTAAGTTGGCGGCATTGAATATAGCTTCGCTGCTGCCATCCAGACTCTGAATTCTGTAGGAATTATTCCTGAAACTTTTGACCACCTTGAAAGGCCCAACATATAAGGGAGCAAATTTAGCATAGATGTTTTCCTGCGGTTTTGACATCATGGGTCTCCTAACAAGCACCAATTCGCCTTCCTCTAAGGGACGGTGGAATCTCCGGTTTCTCACCCTGCGCAACCGGCGGTCTGCCTGCCGACGTAGATGTTCTGCCGTACTTTGAATGCATAATTCCTGTGACGGGCGGGGATCGATGGGACACTGGATGACACCATGCCAGGATCTCACAGGATACCTAATGAAGTGCACGATAGAGGGAATCCTCCCAATAGATTCATGTATGGTGTTATTTACACAAGTTACTATCAGGGGTAGCACATCAACCCACTTGAAATGCTCTTGGGCGCAATAAATTCTACAGAATTTTGCAATTACTTGCATTACCCTTTCGCTAGGATTTCCCTCAGGATGTCTCACGCTGCTCAGGATGTGGTGAATTTCCATATTCTGAAGGGCAGTTTTGAACTGTGCAGAGGTGAACTGGGGACCATGATCTGTTAGAAGGAATTTCGGTGTGCCCATTTCCGGAATGATATTTCGGGAAATACACCTCAAGACTAGCTTGGTGTTAGCTTTTTGCATGGGAAATAGAGTCGTATACTTGGAGAAAACATCGATGGTTACCAGCACGAACTTGTTCCCACGCTTTCCTTTCACGAGCGGCCCATAGATATCCATCGCGAACAGCTCTTTAGGTTGTGAAGGTAAGAGAGGAATAGGCGCCTGCCTGATCAGATAAGGGTTTGCCTTGACCCGTTGACATGTATCGCATGTGATGATGATGTCTCTGACATTTTCCCTCAAATTTACCCAGGTGAACGTTTCTTGAATGGTTGACACAACCTTGTCAATCCCTCCATGACCAATAACCCTGTGTACGTGCCAGATCAATCCCTTTCGAAGCTGCGGTGGTACCAAAATTCGGGATTTCACGTGATCGCTGTCCACGAATTTTACCAACATGTTATTCACGTACAAGTAGTTATTTGACAATTTCTGGATGGCAAAGTACCGTGGATCGTCAGCCGGAAGTGTCCCTCGGAGGAAAGAAATCATTTTTCCGCAGAAAGGATCTCTCAATTGCAAGTCTCCCAGTTGTCTCAACTCTGATAGGAAATCGTGGTCTTCCTGGACTAAGTCCAAATGATTCACGGCGTGTTCTTCCTCATTAGGGTTTCGGCTTAACAGGTCTGCCAAGATGTTCGATTTTCCGGAACAGTGCTCAATTTCGAAGTCAAATTGTTGTATGAACAGGGCCCACCTAGCCACTCGTTCACTAGCGACAGCTGTTTTCATTATAAAGGTCAGCGCCTTGTGGTCGGTTTTAATGATTATGTGAAAACCATAAATCATTTTCCTCCAATGTTGCAATGCCTGAACAATAGCCAACATTTCCAATTCGGTCACGCTGTATTTGACTTCGTGTGATCTCAACTTTCGGCTATAGAAGGATAAGTAATTCCTATTATGAGGCTGGTCCAAACATTCCTGATATAGGAGTGCCCCGATTCCTACGGTCGATGCATCAGTCTGTACGATAAAGGGTTTCTCGAAATCCGGATACCCTAGCTTAACGCTGTTTAGCAAGAGCTCTTTGGTCTTCCTGAAGGCCTCTTCGTGCTCGGGACTCCATTTCCACCTGTTATTCTTGTGAAGCAAGCTCTGCAGTGGGGCTACAACCTCCGTGTAATTCATGCAATGGTCCGAAAAAAAGTTGCACATTCCAAGGAATTGCCTGACATTCTTAATTTTGAGTGGTCTTGGGAACTTGTCTATGGCTTGGAGCTTCACCGGGTTCGGGCGAACTCCTTCACCATCAATGACATGGCCGAGAAACAGGACCTCCTTTTGACAAAAATGTGACTTCTTCAAGTTGATTTTGAAACCTGATGCCCTTAAATTCTCCAGTAGTTTCCTCAAATCCCTGATATTTTCCTCAAAACTGGATGAAGCTAGCAAGATGTCATCGACATACCGAGTTGTAGCGGCTTTAACTTCATCAGTTAGACATCGATCTAGGGCGCGTATGAGAGCTGCACCGGCATTTTTCAACCCGAATGGGAGACGATTGAAGACATACGTCTGTTGGTCAAAAAGGAAGCCAGTAAACAATTTAGACTTGAGTTCCAAACCGATGTGATGATACGAGGATGTCAAATCTACGCTAATAAAACGTGATTTTCCTCTGAAACGTTTGATAACCTCTTTAATAGGAGGGGCATGGTCATGCTCGGGGACTAGGCGTTCGTTGAGGGCACGAGCGTCCAAACACACGCGCAGAGACCCGTCCGGTTTTTGAACCCCGACCAACGGATTCAAATATGGAGTGGGCTGCTTCGAAATTAGCCCGTTCTCCTCCATTTCCTTAATAATTTTTGCAGCTTGAGCATAATACTTGTCCGGTATAGGATACGGTCTCCTCTTAAACGGTGTCCAATCCGTAACAGCTAGTGCATATGTGAAATTAGGGATTAGACCCGGTTTGGAATCGAACACAGATATATATTCCATTAAGAGATCTCTAAGTTTTTCCTTCTCTTCTACAGTACCAGGGCATTCCGCGACCTTTAACCCAATTAAGGCCTCGTAATCAGTGTCAACCTCAGCTTCCAAGACGTCATGTAACTCTTCATGATGAATCCCTTCGTCCTCTACACTGTCAATTTCACCAGCGACTCCCTCTAATGAATTTACAAAGTCTACACATTGGGCCTCCTCTTCGCCATGTTCTAATGTTCTATCTTCTCCCAATTCCTCGTTTAGTGTAATGACTTCTGCTCCCTCTTCTTTCCTGAACTTTATCTGGTTCCTGCTCAAATCAATGACTGCGTTGGTCTCACGGATAAAATCAGCCCCTAAAATCACATTGTAGTGCATTTTGGACATGACTACGAATGCATGAGCGAAAGTGGAATTTCCAATTTGCACGTCCAAATAAGTTTGTACCTTACAAACAGCAATTTTGTCAGGAATGACCCCTCGAATTTTTACATTTGACACCGGAATAATTGGCAATTTATTTCGCTGTCTCAAATCGTCGAAAAGAGCTTGGGAGATGATGCTGATACTGGCCCCGGTATCTACCAAACTTTTGACATGAAAATTACAGATGCGGACATTTATTAAAGGCAGTTTCTTTATTTGATTGCTCTCCTGTTTTAAGTGGTCTTCCACCAAGTCATCAGAGGTAATGATCCACGAATCTATCTGTGCGATCACCCACTCATCTGACGTCTCTCCTTCAGAATCTGGGATGAGAGACTCTGAAAAATCTCCTACTGGGAATTTGAAGTTTTTTTTTTTCTATCAAGAGTCGACATTGACTCTTGCTCGAAATTCGGCGCAAACGGGTTCAGACCGGAGTTTCGCTGGTCTTGCCTATGTGCCTTCTGGAATTCCAGACTTTCAGCCCCGAAACAATCGGTGTTGACGTCCTGGCGCTGTATAGCCCCCTGCCATTTTTTCCTTTCGTGGTCCTTCCTTAACCCGTCGGTGTACTGAACACGTTCACGGTACCGTTCATCCTCATCACGGCGGAAGTTCTGGGTTCGATTATTTCCCCAGTCCCTGCGGTTATTAAGTCCATTCCTGAAATTCCTCTGGTTTTCTCTGTCCCCATCGTATCGCCTCCAGTAAGGGTTCCTCCTTTGTGGATAATTCCAATTACCCCTACGCCTTTTCCAATCCTCATTTCGTGGATGCGAGGGTTCCCAGTTATTGCGAAACTCACGCCTCCGCTCAGTCGGCTGTGGTTTCCCCTGCTCAGGTGCCTCTGGACTTCCCTCTGGGACCTGGCTAACAGTGTTTACATGTTGCTCGTGCGATCGCCCCCCTCTGGGTGCTATTTGATTATGGGTATGATCCAGTTGCCTAAGGATCATTTCTGCTTGCATGGGGGTCTCTACCTTTGATGCAATGAGCATCCTTTGTACTTCGGGAGGTAGCTGCTTCTGGATGGCCTGTACCAACTCTTGCTCCGAGGGCGGCGCCTCAAGTTCTCTGAACTTTACCATTTGTGCAATAAAGTATTCACTGAATTTTGTAGGGCCTATTGCAGTATAGCGACGTGAGTATAGCTCTAATCTAAGACTCTGCTGAATTTCCGTACTCCAAAATTTATTGAGAAACGCCCTCTGGAATTCATCAAAGGTATCAAAGTGGTATCGGAAGCCTTTAAACCATAAAAGTGGTGCCCCCTCTAAATATCTTTCAGCTCCCCTCAACTAACGTTCCTCAGGAATCTTGGCGTCCCGGATGTACTCCCTGAGATCCTTAAGGAACCCCTTCGGCGTGGTATGTGGACCTCCATTAAATTTCTTAGGCTGGTCCTCATGTAACTTGATCATGTTAATAAGGTTGGTGACCCCTGAGCTTTGAGATCGACTGGTATCTACATTCGAGCTCTGACCGTTATTATTCACATGATTGATATTTGGCAATTGACCACTGAGGTCAGAGTTAACAGCTGTCGAGGTTTGACTTAATACTTTGTCCACCTTGGACTGCATATCTACCACGCTGCTAATCCAACTGCTCACTTCGCTCTTAATGAACCCAACTTTCTTGTCTGTCTCTTCCTGGGCTGACGTGATTTCCCTTAAATCCTGTTCTATACTAATTTGCCTGTCATTGAATTCCCTGGTATGTTCATTTTTCATTTCAACTAACTCCTCTTGAATTTCTTTAATTAAAATTTCGGAGTCCTCATTAGCCGCTTGGAGTTTACTAATTGCTTCCTCATTAACTTGCAACAGTTTCTTCTCCATGGTTTCGGTTTTTGACAATACCTGACTCTCCAATTCCACACTAATTTTATCTACCTTGTTGTTCAGTGACTGAATGTCCGCAGATAATATTTGACGTTGTTCCTCTATTATGGTTAGCGTTTTCCCCTTTTCCTTATCACTGGAGATCCGCATCTCTACGACCTGTTGTGTAATGTCGTCCTTAAATTCAACCTGGCTGTCGATCAGCTGCTTATGCGCCGCCTGGCTTTCCAGTAAATGCTTGTCAAGTTCCTTTCTCATCTCATCCTGACTATCACATAACCTACTGTACATGTCGTGGCTTTCGTCAAAACGCTTGTCCATATCGGTTTTTAAACTGTCATGGATTTTAGAAAATTGTTTATCAAAATCGTTCTTTAAATTGACCTGCACTTCCGCAAATTGTTTGTCAATTTCATCCCTAATTTCCACTCGGCTATCATCAAAACGCTGTTTGAGTTTACCTATCTCACCCCTAACTTCCTCTTTGAGTTCGGTACAAATAGTGTATGTCTCCTGAACTACGTTCTTCAATCCAGCCTTCAACTCATCACTAGACTCTCTACACCTAGCCTGGGTATCCTCGATACTACTCTGTAACTCCTCAATTTTACTATCCAAACTTTCATTATGAGCCTTCATGTCCTCTCTCAAATTCTCACTCTGGACTTTCGCGTCCTCCATCTTATTATCAAAACTCTCTAACATTTGCCCTTTCGTATCCTCCATCTTACTACTCAAATTCTCATTCTGGACTTTCATGTCCTCTCTCAACTTACTATCCAAACTATCTATCTTACTATCCAACTTCTCATTATGAGCCTTCATGTCCTCTCTCAAACTCTCATTATGAACTTTCATGTCCTCCATCATCTGCTTTAGCAGATCCACGGTCACCTGACCTTCCATCTCACAATACCACAAAGAATACAATAATGAGTACGCTGGCTGTTGATGCAACCAGAATACTCCAAACTACTAAGGAAAGAATTCACTATCTACTGCGTTTTCACATACAAACGCTATTATAATTTAATACCAAAACTGACAACATTCCAACAGTTGTCTTATAAAATTTTGTTTACATGGCTGGTATCACAAACTCGTTTAATAAAAAGAATCTCTGAAGTTAATAAGTTACTCTGAATAAAGATCCCAAATAGTTTCGCTTCCGTAAATTAAGTAAATAAAGAACATGTTAACGCATAAACTTTGAATGTAATTCAGCATTACCACTTCCAAAATTTATATTGGCAACATGACATAAGCTTCAATACAGCTTTAAATACTGGTTTCCTAAAATGCATTGTGACTGTTATTATTATTATTATCTACCAAGTAGTTACGCTCCTCGTTAAACGTGTTAATATCTAGCACTCTCATTGGGCATAATTCGTTTAACTGTGGCTCAGCCATAGTTCTCACCCGCTTGTATTATTTATAATGTGGCTTAGGCCTCAACATTATTTTATATTTTCCTAATATTTATTTTCAATGGATAATTTCATTATCGTTATCGTGGCATCGTATCGTTATCGTGACTTTGGGCTCCTCATCGTTATCGTGACATTAAGCCCCACAGTTGGTGCGTCACTTCTACTGAACCCTTGAACTTACCATTCCATCGTTGGTCGGCCACGGCTGCTACAGTAGAACAATTTAGAACTCTTAAATCTTGGGTCGTTGCGGGAATAAATTCGGTCACGATCTTAACCAAACGATGGGGTTCAGAAGAAAGCCTAACTACTTGAAATGAGGAGCAAAAATGTGCTTACTAACTTTTATTAAACTGAAAGAGCACGATAACATCGTTAATTTAATATGCATTCTTGCCAAAGAATATAAAAAAAATTATAAATTATTGATTTTTAAAATGTCCCAAACACAGTCACATTACATAACGTCACTTCGTTTCTTCCAATGTCGAAGAGTTACTTCGGATAAGCTAATATGTTAGTGGACAGCGAAACTGAAAAACTGAAAAAGGGAAGACCTGAAAACCGGGCGCCTATTATTCCAAACGAGAACTGAGAGTTAATCCACACGATCCGTGGAAAATCTGACTTTCAACAAGTAGAACGCCTGATTTTCTCTTAATTAAGGTTATCCACCAGTCAAATACCCTTCACGGATACGGAACATCCGCCGAATGGACCCTTAATCGAACCAAACTGACTATCAGTTGCTTTGGATAGGTTGCGAAATAATATGGGAAAGCATGGTGTTCCCTACAAGTTAATGGCATCATTCACAATTGAAATAAAATTCCACCATGTATTTGTCATTCACGACACCCTTAAGTGATAAGGTAATCCCGATGCTAAACGTGCATCACCCCAAACAGCTGTTCGGAAGGAACCAACAACAACATGATCCGAGAGGATCTTACGTTAAGTCGTTCTAAAGGAACAAAACTGCGAAATGCAGGAAACACTTACTAATCATGCATTTAGAAGAAATGCCAAACACTGAAGTTAATCAAAAAGTGAAAAGTCACTTGAAAATATTATTATTGAACCGATTTTCAGGTTAGAAATGGGTTTATTATGCTTAATAAATTTACCAGTCCACGCTAAAATTTACTACAATTTTAAGGAATTCTTTCCCTTGAAAAACAATGCTACCAGTACAGATCTCTCTATTTACTGTCTGTCCCAACACACTACTGCTAAGTGATTACTTACTTACTCTAACCATGAATAAGAATGAAAATACGACAAGATGAAAATAATATAAATTACTGGCTGACGAATCGAAACCGCATTCGCAATTCAAGTCTCATTTTAAAACACTGAGTGTCAATATGCACACTATCAATGAAAACGGACGTCAAGACGAGGAAACAATAAAGTCCGTAAAAATAAATTAACATCTCGAAGTCATACAGCTTAACACGCACGAAGAAACACAGTAAAAATATTTAATCTAGATCGGGTCGATGTCCCACACTTGGACAGCCCTCAACTCGTCTGATAGCAGTCCCGTTATCTCAATGAGAGCTTCGCATAGACCCTCTACAATAAATCATATCGTACTGTAACCGCTACCTTCCTCCAGGCCACTTCCACAAAAAGAACAAACAAAAGAAACACATCTTAACCGAGACTTGAGTGTGTACAGCTACCATCCCAGACCTATCGTCGGGCTCACTTGAAATCTGTACACCCTAAACCTAATCATTATGTACATGATGCCTTCCAAATTCTATCGTCGGGCGTGACCTAGGACGTCTCATCATCAGTGACTCCAAGAATAACATCTGACGTCCTAATCCTATCGTCGGGCGTCAAAGTGGGTCGTAATACGCCTCCCTTAACATATCAGGCGAACCGCAATTTTCAAACAACCTCTGATATTCAACACTAAATTTGGTCAGACAAATACCACATGACGGAACCAACGTCTCTATTATCAAATGAATGCAAGTCGAAATACAGCAAGTGTCTACCTCTCAAAAAAAATACAGTAAGTGTCTACCTCATTATAATATGTGAACTCAAAAATAAATAGACGTGACGATCGATTCTCCACCTCGAACACCATCTCAGCCTGTGCACTGACGTGTTAGGGAAGCAAATGAAAATTCCCAACACACGTGTACCCTTTTAGTGGATGCCTTCAAAATAATAATCATCACCACCGCATTCGAAATTCTCAGATCGCCTATCATCAATTCCAACCATCTTATCCATGACCTCTCCAGTGAACAAATTAAATATAACCCAACCGTGTGTCCAAAGTGCTCTTTGATCCTGAAGATCGTTCATTCTCTTATCATCCATGCGGGCTTTACGCAACATAGATCACTGGATGTGTACTACCCAGACTGTAACATTTTACAAGAGTCGTTTTCACTTGGAATCTTTCTATAAATTTCACAATGCTTCACATCATAGTCATCTCAAATTCGGATTGATTGCGGAAAACAATACAGCCTGCCTCACACAGCCTGTTCCTAAATACTTCCTCTACAAAAATACAGCTTGTCTCAACACTCTTTCTCCTCGCTTTCCAGCGGTATTACTTCCATCTATCTCGTCTCCACATACATATCAATTCATCGCTCTCAATTCCTTTTCCCTGAAAATCCTTTTTCATACATCGATACCCTGGTGAAAACGACAACCATTATTAAACACATCTCTTACTTTACTATTATTAAGACTCTCGAGCCTCAAGAATCCAAGAGCACACATCGACCTTTCGCAATTCAAGTATACACGATGTCTCAAAATTTCCTTCCCATTAATGACGGTGACTCTAACAAATTTTATTGACATTATCTAAATATGCCTACGATCCTTGTAAAAATAACTGGTTAAATGTAATTTAACAGAGAGGAATTTCCTTATCCCGCGGTAAACATTATTATTATTATTATTATTATTATTATTATTATTATTATTATTATTATTGACCAACATTTCTGAATGCAACTGACACCTGAAATTACGATATTCGCCACGACAAATTTACACTTATAACGTTCACAAATCCGCACTTTGAATGATATCTCATCTCAACACAAAATTTTAAGCGTCGCATGTTACCGTTCTTGACATGAACTTTACACACTGAAATTTTCACGCGCTGACCAAAATTTACAACGCCTTTCGCCTGATAATTACGAATATCACCCGACAATCATCTGGAAATTTTGTTTAGGACAGACAGTAACTAACTAACTAACTACAACATAATATAAAATAGACAGACCTGCACATTGGTGACATTCTCAGCATTCTGATTACATCATCACCAGCAACCTCGTACTTAGCCACTCATTTTCACAGATAACATTTCATTTTCAAAAACTCACTCGTCCAAACACTACCCTTCACACACACGAGATTAAAATTACCATATAAATAATGCACTTTCTCTGTAACTTGCACCACGAACTTCCCTCGTTCTGCAGTCGACTATAACTGTCTGATGCGTTTCCCAGAGTGGTTTCTCTCCCCGTTGTTTCAATAAGAACAGGTGTTCGGCCGATAAGGGAGTAGAACTATTTTGAATCGCTTCCCCCAGACCTTCTTCACTTACAAGAGTACACGAAATGATAAAAATAAAATCTGCTGTGTATTTTTCAACCAGCCTACACCTTCCCAGTTCGTCTGCAAACGTTCTGAACTTCTCCAATCACTTTTCTTCTTAACTAAGTATATGGACCTTAGCCACGAACATGTATTGAATTATTGTCGGTCAATCTGGCGCGAATTTCTAATGACGACGGGCACAAGCTCCCGCGGCTTCAAGTTCCAGATCGACACTGCAAAATCTACGGTGGGGGGTTTCTTTTATAATTTCCGGAAGGACGCTATCCCCTCTATGAGGCTTGGTTGTGAAATCTGCCAAATTTGCTTCTAATAGACCAATTTTGATAAGACTTGTCCCAGAACTCCGGACAGACTTGCACTTATGTTCGATGTTAATTTTATAATTTTTCTACACTCACAACAGGAGAAATAAATTGTTTCTGCCCGTGCGTTTCGCGCGTTTTCTTCCTTCCATGACCTTGGCACGTGTAGCTAGTTCGCTTATTTATTTCATCCTTTATTATGTTATCAAAATCCCTCATTGTGCAGAATTCCATGGATTAAGAGAATTGTCGGGCACTCGAGCCCCGCCGAGGTGTCCCGGCAATTCACGAGCTCGCCGGGAAGGAAGAACCTCCCCACGCAACATCGGGCTCTTGGGAGCGCAAAATGGCTGCCCTCAAACATACAGTAGTTTCTGAATACCAAATAAATATTTGAGAAAAATAAAAAATTTTCTCACCGTAGAATTATGGGTTCAATATATAGGGACAAATGGTGACAATTCGAGCAGCTTCTACTTCTTCTAAATCTAATCGGTGGCCTTTCCTTACACTAGCTTGTAGGCTTCTCGCTCAAGACTATTAGTCAAGATGGCTGATAAAAATTACTTGTAAAGAAGGTTTTATTCTCCTTTGTGAATGGTCTATTTTTAGATTCATTTCATTAGGAGGTTTTTGACATTGTAATCATCAAACCTGTGTACTTGTAGGTGCATAATGTTTGTTTGATTTCCGGTATTACTTTAGCAAATGTAGTAGAGTGTTTAAAAGATTTAATAGGTACGCATTGCCTATAAAGGAGGGAATTTCGGGGCATCCGAGCTGAGCTAATATATGGTGACTATACCAGGTGTGTAACTAACTAGAAGGTTGGTGTAACGTCTAGTACACATGCATTGGTTATAACACAATAAATCGGAATGCAGCTTTAAGTCACTTGAGCAGATCTCTGAGACTGGAATTATACATGGTTCGTATGGGATTAGGGACATGATGTTAAACAATAGGTATGAATTGCTTACATGGGTATGGAAGACAATAAGAATGACCTGGAGCTGAGCTCGGAACATGGATTTTGTGACCGATGATGCAAGGGTATTGCGTATACATTGCTATTAGGAGTGGAGAAATTTGGAGAGCTAACTTAAGGAAGGTTTACAACGTGTTACTTTGAGTTAGACTTATAACGCAATAGCTACGAGGCAAGATGGCTGCTATACATTACCTGTATAGTTAGCTATGCTAAGGTTCCAGGACAGACGCTAAAGATTCTATTAGACATTCTAGCAGCTGTTATGGGCTATACTGAACAACTTTGAAGACCTGTTTGAAATGCTATAGTATAGCACACACACACACACACACACACACACACACACACACACACACACACACACACACACACACACACACACACTCACACACACACACACACACACACATAAGCAAACACACACACACTCTCAAAATGATAATGGTAACAATGATAATAAATTGGTTGAGCATGGCAGGTAAGGCCGCCTGAACGAAGAACTTGTCTTCCACACCAGTTGTATATATACGCTTTAGGACAAATATCTGGAGTGGCAGAGGTAGAATTCTTCGGTGTGAACGAGGAGGAAGTAACTATCACAAACACAATAGTAATATATGTAATGAAATACAGAATGCTAGGCATCCCAGAAAATTGGCACACCGCCTAGAAAACGGAAAAAGAGATGGCGGAATGACACATGTGACAAAGCAATAGAACTAAGAATTAGAACATGGCAAATATGTAGCTCTCATAAATCTGAAGAGGACAATTTGGGCAAATAATCATTTATAGGAAGGGAATCTGCCACCTGGGCGACTGCCCTAAATGCAGAACAGTATTGATTGATTGATTGATTCACTAATTGATTGATTGATTGATTGATTGATTGATTGATTGATTGATTGATTGATTGATTGATTGATTGATTGATTGATTGATTGATTGATTGATTGATTGATTGATTGATTGATTGATTGATTGATTGATTGATTGATTGATTGATTGATTGATTGATTGATTGATTGATTGATTGATTGATTGATTGATTGCAATCAAATGGCAAGAATTTTTTAAAGTACAGATTGAAACGTCCAAAATTATTAGAGCAGAAAAACGAAAACAAGACCGAACCCGTCTGAAGGAAATAGATCAAGACTTCCAGAAAGACAACTCCAGAAACTACTACAAGAATTTCAATGAAGAACTCCTAAACTACCAAGCGCCCAGTCTTTGCTTCAAAAGTCCAGACGCATCATTAGAAAGAAATAAAAAAATTACCTTCAAACTTCTTGCAGACTACTTTAAAAGTCTATTAAGCTGCGAAAGTCCACAAAACCAATTAACCTTTGAGAAACCTACACCAAATCAAGACTCAGAACATCCCACTCTAGAAGAAATGAAGCAAATAATTCAAGAATTGAAAAATTATATAGCACCGGGAGAATGTTGAAAACAGGCGGTTAAAAAATAGCTTACGCAACTCAAGAAATCATACAGAACATTTGGAATACTAAGAAAATTCCAGACGACTGGAAACATACACTAATTCACACACTCCAAAAGAAGGGGATAAATAAGATATAAACAATTACAGAGGGATTTCCTTACTATCACTCGTCTACAAAATATTCTCTAAAGCCCTACTTTACAGATTAGAAAAACAAACCGAAGGCCTCATTGGAGAAAATCAGGCAGCAGTTCAGAAAGGAATATCATGCCCAGAACAATTCTTAAACTGAAAACTATTTTACAAATTCCTAAAACAAAGCAAACGATAATTACATTTTTTGACTTCAAACTAGCTTATGATTCCATAGACCGACAGACTCTATTCAACATACTTGAGAAATTTCAAGTAAACAGAAGAACAAGGAAATTTTTTTTGGGTAAATTTCAGAACCTTTCGAAATTACAACAAGGGCCAGACAAGGCGATGGATTATCACCACTACTATTCAATCTAGTTCTGGAAAATGTGGTCCAAGAATATATAAATGTAACTAAAGGGATCAATTTTGGTAGAATTCTCAAAAAAAATAACCTTGATTGCCTCGCCTTTGCAGACGACTTGGCATTCCTCTGGAACAGCAAACAAGAAGCAATCGAGTCCGTTGAAAATTCATGAAATAGCGGCAAGAACAGATTTGCAAATTTCATATACAAAGACAAAGTGTATGGAAGGTAGAAAATCAGGATTTAACAACTATCACTAGATTTGGGAAAATCTCGCAAGTGGATAAATTCAAATACCTAGGCAAAAGTATACATACAAGCAGGATAAATCAACAAGCAAATAAAGAAAGAATTACAAAATTACAAAAAGCATGCAAAATTGTCTGGAGTAGATAGAACAACAATAATCTATATCTCAAAACGCAAAATTACTTACTACTACACAGTTGTCCACACAGAAGCCCTTTATGCATCAGAAACTCTGCTAATTGGTGGCAGATGACAAAATAATAACATCGAGAAACAAGGGAGCACAATTCTCAGGAAAATTCTAGGACCTAAATGCGAAAATGGTATTTGGATGAAAAGGAAATCACAGAAAATCTAGCAAGTAACAGAAAGAAATCACAGGCACCATTACATAACTAGATTAAAATTCTATTGTCATCTGATCAGAATGGATAACAATAGGCTAACAAAAATACTAAACCTCGCAGTATCTCCGAACATTAAGCTGGCTTAGTGAAATAAACAAAGATCTTCAGGAAATTGTTATATTTGAACAAATCTTGTAAGACAGAAAAAAATCAGAAATCTCATAAATAAATATAAATTTGCTGATCAATCTAAAAGATAAAGTAAGTGGTGGATGAAAGAACGCACAAAGGAGCACAGCTAAAGGATGAAGTCATTTTGGGAAGACAAGAAGAAACTTTGTGCTAAATAAGTTCATACGTGCCCCTCAGTTGTGCATAACGAAGCAAAATAATAATAATTTTGAAGACCCAACCTGCACAACAAATAATTCGTACTACACACCGTGCAAGTTGGCCGTGCAGTTAGGGTACATAGCTGCAAGCTTGCATTTGGGAGATGACGCGTTTGAACACTCTGTTGACAGCCCTGAGAATAGGCTTCTGTGTTTTCCCCATTTTCACACGATGGAAATGCAGGGACTGTACGTTAATGAAGCCTACGGCCGCTTCCTTCTCACTCCTAGTCCTATTCCATCCCATTGTCGCTATAAGGCCTATCTGTGTCGGTGCGACATAAAGACTATTGTAAAGATAGGGGCATGGAGCAAGAAGTCAAGTGCGGATGACATAAAATGTTAGTGTTGAAATTTGCAAGTAATGTAAAAAGAAAGAACAGAATTAAGTAATTTACCAGATATTGTCGTCATCATCATTAGTCGTTGTGTTCATTACTGAGCGACGTGACCTCATAACTCTATAATTTCCTTGTTGCAACCTTGACAAGATATCTCCATCCGCAGAGGTTTTCACATTTCTTGAATATGATCTGAAGTGTTAGACCAGTGATCTTCGTCGCCTGATCTATCCATCTACTTACTGTTCTTCCTCGTGGTCTACTGCCTTCGGTTTTGCCTTGCAAAATGACCTTTTCCAAGTTCTTTCCGTCTCGTCTTAAAATGTGGCCAAGGAACTGTAGGTAACACTCACTCACACTCACGGTCCAGGTCTCACAGACGGAGAACACTAGTGATTCTACCAAGCGCACCTTTGTGGCTTTTGATATTGCCCGGTTCTGTCATATCTTAGTAAGTTTAACAATTACAACACGACCTAAGACAATACGTCTTTTTAGCTCTTTATAACAGCTCCCCGTGTCATTGTTGACCGACCCCAAGTATACAAATTTCTTAACTATATCCAGGTCCTTTAGGCATCCCGTAATTTGAATTTGACCTTGCCGATCATCTACCATTGATTTGGTCTTTTTGATGTTTATCTTTAGACCATACTGAAGACTAGTGTTCTTCACCCTTGTAAGCAGGTAATAAAGTTCCTCTTCACTACCAGCGATGAGGGAAGTGCCACTTGCAAAGCGCAGGTTATTAATTTTTCTGCCACCAATCGATATTCCACCATTCCAGCCATTGAGAACTCTTTTGATGACACACTCTGGATAGATGTTATAGAGTGGATGTGGTAATATATAACCTTGCCTTACTACATTTGTCACATTGAAAATGCCTGAGAGATCACCATCCACCTTTATGGTTGCTGCGTGGTTTTTCCACAGGCCTTTCAATAACGACTTTAAGTGCAGTGGGACCCCAAATTCCTTTAGCACCTGCCATAAACTTGTCCCACATACAATCAAAGGCCTTTTTGGTAGACCAGGAAGCAAATAAAGACAGGGACACAAAACTCGCGACATTTCTCAATTATCTGTCTCATGTTCAGGATAGACTCTTATGTTTCTTACCTGCAATAAAGCCTGTTTTTTTCCGCGGATATCTGAGGTTGCATGACTGGTTTTCGGCGTTGATTTATTGTGTAGAGCAGAACTTTGCTTGAGTGGGATATTAATGCGATAGTACGATAATGGGAACAATCCCTTATAGACCCCGCTTTGTGAAGAGGGATTAGTACGGATGTTGTCCAGTCCTTGGGCCATTCGCCAGTTTTCCACACCAGATTACATACCGAATGTAAAACACGCATGCCCTCCTTCCCCATCGCTTTCAGCATTTCTCCCGAAATACCATCCATACCTGGGGCTTTGTTTTTCTTAAAATGATTGACAGCATTCACAATTAATAAAATATAAGGTTCTTTGTAATCCCTCATAGAAATTTCCTGTTCGGCAGAATTATTTGCTTTGCAATACAGCATTTCACAGCTTTGTTTCCACCTCTCTACTGCTTTGTTCTTATCGGTAATAAGGTTGCCATCTTCATCATCAATCAACCATGTGCGTGGTTTGAACTCACGGGCAATGCAGTCGACGTTTTTTAAAAAGATCACGTGTTTGATTCAGCCTATGACGTTAGTCTATTTCATCACAAATACTGGTGAGATACCATGCGTTGTCATTTCTGCAATTGCGCTGTATTTCACGGCAACGTTCACTGTATGCTTCTTCGTCTTGCTTGGTTTGAATACCACGTTTCTTGAGTATGTTCCTCTCTTCTATCAGCAGTAGAGTGGTGTTTAGCTTGGGGAGAATTAGTAAATGGTTCAAGGAGAGAAGATTTAATGATTGTCTGGAGGTTATCCCATGTTTGGGAGGCTGATCCTTCCTCCTGTACTTGCTGTAGTTTTGGCCTTATGCCTTCTCCATAATCTTGGTGAACATTTTGTTCATATTCTAATAGGAGTTGAATCATGGCTGAGAAATGATACAAAATAAGCAGAAATTTTCTCACGGAACTGGAGTGTGTATCATAGACGTAGGATAGGAATAGTAGGAGGGGGAGTATTCGTTCTGGTGAAAGAAGAATTTGTAAGGTACAGAAAAATCAAGATGACATCCTGATGCCTTTGGTGTGTACAGACCGGGAAAGGGTAGCGCTGACACTGATTTAGAATTATTTGACATGATAAACAGCTACTGTATATGGAAAAGGATAATGAAAGGAACGTGATTGTAGCGGGTGATCTCAATTTACCAAATGTCAACTCAAAACGACAGGTAGCATGACCAACAAATGGAAAATAATTTAATAGGGTAAGGGCAACTGATTCAGAAAGTGTTGGAACCAACCAGAGGGAAGAATGTATTGGACGTGGTGATGGTAAAAGCAGATGAGTTCTATACAGAAACTGAAGTAATAGATGGTATTAGTGATCATGAAATTGTTTCTGACGTAGTTGAAATAAATGTGATATAAAGGAAGGTCTAAACGGAGGACCATTAGGCAGAAACACATGGCTGATAAACAGGCATGAGGGAGTTTTAAAATATTAACTATGACCGGTGGAAAACGATAAATTAGCATGTAAACAGACATGGAATGTGTTTGAAGGAATTAGTGATGAATGTGAAAACAGGTTTGTACCTTTAAGGGTGGTAAGGAATGCTAAAGAATAACTATATTATAACAGAGAAATAAAGAGATTAAGAGGGAGGTGGAGATTGGAAAGAAATAGAGTTAGAAATGGCTGTGGTAGTAAGGAGAAATTGAATGAACTTACTAGTAATTTGAATCTAGCAAAGAAGACAGATAAGGATAACATGATGACAAGCATAATTCGCAGAAACAGAAATTGTAGAGAAAAATGGTAGTGTATGTATAGGTACTTTAAGGCAAAAAATAGTTTCTAAGAAGGACATTCCAGGAATCATTAATGAACAAGGGGAGTGTGCATGTGAGGATCTTCAAAAGGCAGAAGTATTCAGTCAGCAGTATGTAAAGATGGTTGGTTACAAGGATAATGTACAGATAGAACAGGTGGCTAATACTAAAGAAGTATTAAAATTTATCCATGCTAACAATGATATTTACAATAAGATGCAGAAGTTGAAAACAAGAAAAGCGGCTTGAATTTAGAATGTTTCTGGGGATATATTAAAGGAAATGGGCTGGGATAGAGTACCATATTTGAAGTACTTATTTGATTATTTGGTTATTGGTTGCATGAATGATTTATACCAAATGAATGGGGAGCTATAGTAGCACCTGTGTATAAAAGGAAAGGGTGATAGACTTAAAGCTGAAAGTTACAGACACGTTTCCGAAATTAATAACTGATTCGATAAAAGGCAGTTCGGGATTAGGAAATGTAATTCCACTGAAGATCAACTTGTAGGATTCCAACAAGCTATAGCAGATATCTTGGATTCAGGAGGTCAATTGGATTGTATCGCGATTGACCTGTCTAAAGCATTTGATAGGTTGGATCATGGGAGACTACTGCCAAAAATGACTTCAATAGGAGTAGAGGAAAGAGTGACTGAAATAGTTTCTATATTTCTAGGAAATAGAACTTAGGTCATTGGAGTACGCGGAGCTTTAACTGACCCTGTAATATTTAGGAGGGGAATTCCTCAAGGCAGTATTTTTGCTCCTTTATGATTTTTCATATGTATGAAGAACATAAGTAAAGAAGTGGTATCAGAGATAAAGATTCTTGCGGAAGATGCTTTTCTCTATAGAGTAATAAATAAGTTACGAGATTGTGAGCATCTGCAAAATGACCTCCATAATGTTGTGAGATGGACAGCATGCAATGGCATGGTGATTAACGGGGATAATAATCAGGTTGGGATTCTGTCGAGTAGGAAGAGTCCTCTCAGTTTTAATTACCGCGTTGATGGGGTGGAAGTTCCTTATGAGGATCACTGTAAGTACCTCGGTGTTAATACGAGGATAGATGTTAACTGGGGTTATCACATAAATGGGATTATAAATAAAGTGTACAGGTCTCTGCCGTTGGTTATGAGGGTGTTTATGGTTTGTAGTAAGATTGTGAAGAAGAGGGCATATAAGTCTCTGGTAAGACCCAAACTAATTTATGGTTGCAGTGTATGGGACCTTAACCAGGTTTACTTGATTCAAGAAATGGAAAATTATCGAAAGAAAAGCAGCTCGATTTGTTCTGGGCGATATCCAACAAAAGATTAGCGTTACAAAAATAGTGCAAACTTTCTGATGGGAATAATTGGGAGGAAGGAGACTAGCTGCTCGACTAAGGGTTATCTTCCGAGCTGTCAGTGGAGGATGGCGTGGAATGACATTAATAGACGGTAAGTCTTTAAAAGCAGAAAAGATCACAATATGAAGATAAATTTGGAATTCAAGAGAAGAAATTTGGGCGAATATTCGTTTATAGGAAGGGGGGTTAGGGACTGAAACAACTTATCAAGTTCTTGGAAATCGTTTAAGAAACGGCTAGGGACACAAGAGACAGGGAATCCGCCACCTAGGCGACTGCCGTAAATGCAGTGATTGATTGATTGATTGATTGATTGATTGATTGATTGATTGATTGATTGATTGATTGATTGATTGATTGATTGATTGATTGATTGATTGATTGATTGATTGATTGATTGATTGATTGATTGATTGATTGATTCCACATTATTCATAAATACTATTTTGATAACGGACGGGACATGTCTTAAAATATCTAAGCATGCTGGTGGGAAGACACGTTCTTCTTATTGAAATAACGCACTAAAGCAAGTCGTACAAAACAGTCACCTGAATTGTGACAGGGGAGATGTATTCTCTTCTGTATAGGAATGGCGTTGTTGAGGTTTATTATTTTATTAAAGAAAATAAATTCATATAGCATATTTTAAATGTTGTGAAAAGGGTATTATAACTATTCCAGCACTGAAGCAGAAACATGGTGCAATCTGCAAACCGAATTTGGCGATGTAGAATCAGTAAGGTCATAGTCTTCAGACTCTGCTGAAGGGAGTGTTGGAGAGCCTTAGTCAATAACAAAGGAACTGTGGCGTTCTCCAGAAATCAAAGTGGGTCTGTACGGGATCAAGTGTTCTAATGGCTTACATAATAGTAATAATAATATGCATAATTTCGGACTTGAACGAATTAGAGGATTATAAAAAGCTTGCTGAAATAGCCGTCAGATCTTCTTTGTACTCGTATACATATTGTAAATCGTACACTATTAAACTACACATAGAAAGGAAACGCCTTCTTCAACTTATAAATGTACCTACCAGACAAGCGGGACATTCACGAACCGCTCGGGAAACCAACAATCTCACGAGTGGTAAACAAAAGCCTTCGTTTCCCGTCTGAGTCATGACATTCGCTTCAAACCGCAAATTGTAGAATAAGCGACGTTTTAATTAGAGGGTAAGGAGTAGAATCAGAACGCTCCTAGGCATAACAAGAGTAATCATGCGTTGTCATTGGAAATTACTTTCAGAAACCAGACTGAATTACAAGAAAATATGTTACGATTTAAAAAAGAAACTCATTAATGAAAAAGCTTGAAGAATGCTCTCTATAAGTGGGTTACATTCAACGAGAAGCACTGGTTACATGGAAGATTACATTGTAATGGACCCTTCGAGGTAAGATTTGGAGTGAGTAATGGATGTGTTGAAGAGGAACTTAGAGCCCAATAAATTACGTCGCCACACAAATCGGTGAATATAGGCCAGGAGCATAACCCTGCTGATCATGTATGGGGGTGGACGGGGCATCAAATGCCACTACATTTCGTCACTGATCATAATGCAGGCAACTTAATTACATACAATTTTATTAAGAGAATGTAATCATTAAGAAAGTACGATTTCAGAAAACAAAATAATTATATACTTGTGCTCAGCTCCTTGTGACCCGGTAATTTCGAGTGAATTCATGGTGTAGGGAATGATATTGATTATTGGAGAATTATGGCATTATGACAGGCTATCTATGATTAACTGCCATTGAGAGTTGATATTAAAATGAACTCTTCATTCAGGGAGATTATATAAGTTGGCTGCAATTCGATAATATCAGTTGAACATTTATCGAATTATATAAGTTGTAATTTAAGAATAGAAAATGACAGTGTTTTGTGTGGGTGGTCACCCACAGTGCTCATGAACACGGGATAGCACCTTGAACAGTCAGTTGACAGTTAAATGTGACCAGGACAGTTTATATACCGGGTGCATTTTATGGCATTTGATTGAATGAATTACTGTGAAACATTTCACGCAGTTTGACACATAACATTGTACTGTATTATATGCGTACATTGTAAAGAATGCACTTCTCTATGTTGTTTTGGTTGTATCTATGCTAACAATCGATAGAATGATTTTAATTACTGTTGAACGTCCACAAGAAACTTCACACATCGAAGAAATAATAATCAGAGCAACAAGATGAACATATTATACCATTATGCTATCCCTAAAGTGGAAATTAAATGAGAGCGAAGAAAAATGCGATTGCCGGCAGTGAAGTTAAACAGATTAAATGATCTTAAAATGTCACTGAAGTCCAAATTGGCATCATAGCAGAAGGCATAGAATCGAGATGGCCTTGTAAAAGACCACGAAACGGGATTTGGATTGTTGAAACAACAAAAGAAAGAAAAACCTTCTGAATCGCCTTTTAGAGATACACGCAAGTATGCTGGAAGGATAAAATATCGTATTAAATCATCGCTATAGAAAAAGGAATCTCATCTAGGAGAAGACTAACAAGAATCTCTAATCAAATTGCCTATAAACTGCGAAAATTACGTGGAGAAAATTCTAAAATTCCAAAAATATTAATCCGTAACATCGGAAGAAAACGAGAGCAATCCATCAAGAGTTTAATATTCATATTAGCCAAGAAAAGCAAATACTCAGAAATCCCATATTCACCACATATAGTTGGAGAAATAAGTGTATTAGAAATTGAATGAACGTCATCAACTTGTATTACACTGACTGACAGAGCAAATGCAACACCAAGAAGGAGTGGTCAGAACTTTATGCCAATTGCAGGGTAGACTGACGTCACTGAGGTATGCTCATGATGTGAAATGCGAACGATAAATGGCCCACTTCGTACCGTGATTTCTCTGCCGACAGTCATTGTAGAACGTGTTGTCGTATATAGCTAAGAATGCCAGGCCGCCGTCAACGGAGGTATTTCCAGCAGACAGACGACTTTACGAGGGATATGGTGATCGGGCTGAGAAGGGCAGGTTGGTCGCTTCGTCAAATCGCAGCCGATACCCATATGGATGTGTCCACGGTGCAGCGCCTGTGGCGAAGATGGTTGGCGCAGGGACATGTGGCACGTGCGAGGGGTCCAGGCGCAGCCCGAGTGACGTCAGCACGCGAGGATCGGCGCATGCGCCGCCAAGCGGTGGCAGCCCCGCACGCCACGTCAACCGTCATTCTTCAGCATGTGCAAGACACCCTGGCTGTTCCAATATCGACCAGAACAATTTCCCGTCGATTGGTTGAAGGAGGCCTGCACTCCCGGCGTCCGCTCAGAAGACTACCATTGACTCCACAGCATAGACGTGCACGCCTGGCATGGTGCCGGGCTAGAGCTACTTGGATGAGGGAATGACGGAACGTCGTGTTCTCCAATGAGTCACGCTTCTGTTCTGTCAGTGATAGTCACCGCAGACGAGTGTGGCGTCGGCGTGGAGAAAGGTCAAATCCGGCAGTAACTGTGGAGCGCCCTACCGCTAGACAACGCGGCGTCATGGTTTGGGGCGCTATTGCGTATGATTCCACGTCACCTCTAGTGCGTATTCAAGGCACGTTAAATGCCCACCGCTACGTGCAGCATGTGCTGCGGCCGGTGGCACTCCCGTACCTTCAGGGGCTGCCCAATGCTCTGTTTCAGCAGGATAATGCCCGCCCACACACTGCTCGCATCTCCCAACAGGCTCTACGAGGTGTACAGATGCTTCCGTGGCCAGCGTACTCTCCGGATCTCTCACCAATCGAACACATGTGGGATCTCATTGGACGCCGTTTGCAAACTCTGCCCCAGCCTCGTACGGACGACCAACTGTGGCAAATGGTTGACAGAGAATGGAGAACCATCCCTCAGGACACCATCCGCACTCTTCTTGACTCTGTACCTCGACGTGTTTCTGCGTGCATCGCCGCTCGCGGTGGTCCTACATCCTACTGAGTCGATGCCGTGCGCATTGTGTAACCTGCATATCGGTTTGAAATAAACATCAATTATTCGTCTGTGCCGTCTCTGTTTTTTCCCCAAACTTTCATCCCTTTCGAACCACTCCTTCTTGGTGTTGCATTTGCTCTGTCAGTCAGTGTATTTCGTACAAATTGAATCTTACGATTTCGTGAACGATGTTGTCTCCAGGGAGTCTTTCTAAGATGAGGGAATGGACTTTCCAAGATCGCATAATTTAGCTCAAGATGATAGACCGTGATCAGAGATGACACTAGGAGCTGAGGAGAAGAGACCATCCCAAAAAGGCGGAGGAAGAGAGATAAATCTCTTGTTTTTCAAAAAGTTATATATCGTTTCTTAGAGAATAATTTCAGTAGCTTAATTGGAAGTGTCAAACGTGATCTTCAAACCTAACCTGTTTCACGTGAAGTTAAGAATGATTATTGTGCTAATCAATTTATGCTGGTGTAGTAAAGGACATAGACATAAACGAATTTCAATCTTACCACGGTTCCTATGCCATACGAGAACGTGTTACGAATAGATATATAGATCCCAAATCATATTAAATTTCTATGTGGTTAACATTCAATGAGTATTGTAGATGTTACATGCTCTATGAAATTAAAATAGGTTCTAGGATATAATAATATCAATAGACAGGACAATGGGTGTATAATACAAAGAAGAAATAGATCCCATGTGATTTACGGGCAAGTGTAGAAGCAATAACGACGAGGGAAGTTAAATATTATGAAGAATGAGAGGTATTAAGAAGATATGAGATGTGAAGTGCATAGTCTTAGAAGTGAGAGAATTGAATAGATTAAATATGGATATGTAAAAGTTATGAAGGTGTATCCGTCGTCGATTTCGAAGAAAGGTGGAATAATTTGGTATTATGTGACAGGAGATTAGGATCATACTTGGTAGTTATTGTATGGCATTGTTTTTGTCGAGAAGAGAATATACTAATATAATTACAGCGCATTCCAACCTGAAGTAAAACTCATAGTAATGTCCCCTAATCATCTAATAGCCTCCACAATTGAAATAAATATCATGGTAATGGATTGTAATAGGGTTAATCGACACATTCAAAACTACTCTTTTCCAGATCAAGTCAAGATCGATGTTGTGAAGTGATCCAATAAAAAGGGGCACACGAGAGTAAATGTATTGTCAGCTTATAATATCACCACAGAAGGAAGTACAATACATTGTTGGCACATGTCTGAAGTTGAATGCTCACTTATATAAAATATGTATGACATAGTGAAACTTGCTTATACGTCATATGAATTTAATATATGAAAGTCAGGTGGAGAAATATTACGTTGTAAATGATAGGATAATAACAGCAAATATTGGCTGCATACAAGAAACTTATTGAGCATTCGGAAACCTAAGTAAACAACTGAAGTCATAGTAAATTTTCGTATAAAAAAATTCAATTAGAAATTTCAAAAAAATAATTCAGATCAAATAGATTCAGATTAATCAGTCAAAGAATATTATAGTTAGGATATTGAAGTGATGTTGTTGAATGGTATAATTTTGGATAGATACGATGCTAAACACCAATTTTCAGTTAAGGGTATAGACGAAGAATGAAAACAACAGTTTAGAATAATGTGCATTGTGAGATTTAGATTGTAATTCAATTGATCAATCAATCAATCAATCAATCAATACTGATCTGCATTTAGGGCAGTGGCCCAAGTGGCAGATACCCTATATGTTGCTTTCCTAGGCTTTTGCTAAACGATTTCAAAGAAATTGGTAATTTATTGAACATCACCCTTAGTAAGTTATTCCAATACCTATCTCCCCTTCCTACAAATTAATATTTGCCCCAGTTTATCCTCATGAATTCCAACTTTATCCTCATATTGTGATCTTTCCTACGTTCATAAACGCCACTCATATTTATTCGTCTACTAATGTCATTGCACGCCATCTCTCCGCTGACAGCTCGGCAAATACCACTTAGGTGAGCAGCTCTCCTTCTTTCTCTCAATTCTTCTCAGCCCAAACTTTGCAACATTTTTATAACGATACTCTTTTGTCGGAAATCACCCAGAACAAATCGAGCTACTTTTCTTTGGATTATTTCCAGTTCTTGAATCAGGTAATCCTGATGAAGTTCCCATACACTGGAACCATACCCTAGTTGGGGTCTTACCAGAGACATATATGCCCTCTCCTTTACATCCTCACTACAACCCCTAAACACCCTCATAACCATGTGCAGTGATCTGTACCCCTTATTTACAATCCCATTTGTGTGATTACCCCAGTGACGACCTTTCCTTATAATAACACCTAGATACAATGATCCCCAAAAGGAACTTTCACCCCATCAACGCAGTAATTAAAACTGAGAGGACTTTTCCTATTTATAAAACTCACAACCTGACTTTCAACCCCGTTTACCAGCATACCATTCCCTGCTGTCCATCTCACAACATTTTCGAGGTCACGTTGCAGTTGCTCACAATCTTGTAACTTATTTATTACTCTATAGAGAATAAAATCATCCGCATAAAGCCTTACCTCTGATTCCACTCCTTTACTCATATCATTTATATATATAAGAAAACATAAAGGTCCGATAATACTGCCGTGAGGAATTCCCCTCTTAATTATTACAGGGTCAGATAAATTTTCTGATTCTAATTCACTGAGTTCTATTTTCTAGAAATATAGCAACCCATTCAGTCACTCTTTTGTCTAGTCCAATTGCACTCATTTTTTCCAGTAGTCTCCCATGATTCACCCTATCAAATGCTTTAGACAGGTCAATTGCGATACAGTCCATTTGGCCACCAGAATCCAAGATATCTGCTATATCTTGTTATAATCCTACAAGTTGAGCTTAAGTGGAATAACCTTTCCTAAAACCAAACTGCCTTCTCTCGAACCAGTTATTAATTTCACAAACATGTCTAATATAATCAGAAAGAATTCATTCCCGAAGCTTACATACAATGCATGTCAAATTTACTGGCCTGTAATTTTCAGCTTTATGTCTATTACCCTTTCCTTTATACACAGGGGTTACTGTAGCAACTCTCCATTCATCTGGTATAGCTCCTCTGACCAAACAATAATCAAATAAGTACTTCAGATATGGTAATATTTCCCAACCCATTGTCTTCAGTATATCCCCAGAAATCTTATCAATTCCAGCCGCTTTTTAAGTTTTCAACTTTTGTAGCTTATTGTAAATGTCATTGTTACCATATGTAAATTTTAATACTTCCTTAGCCTTAGTCTCCTCCTCTATCTGGACATTATCCTTGTAACCAACAAACGTTACATACTGCTGACTGAATACTTTTGCCTTTTGAAGATCCTCACATACACACTCCCCTTGTTCATTAATTATTCCTGGAATGTCCTTCTTGGAACCTGTTTCTGCCTTAAAATACCTATACATACTCTTCCATTTTTCACTAAAATTTGTATGACTGCCAATTATGCTTGCCATCATTTTATCCTTAGCTGCCTTACTTGCTATATTCAATTTTCTAGTAAGTTCCTTCAATTTCTCCTTACTTCCACAGCCATTTCTAACTCTATTTCTTTCCAGTCTGCACCTCCTTCTTAGTCTCTTTAATTCTGTGTTATAATAGGGTGGGTCTTTACCATTCCTTGCCTCCCTTAAACGTACAAACCTGTTTTTGCATTCCTCAACAATTTCCTTAAACCCATCCCAGAGTGTGTTTACATTTTTATTTACCGTTTTCCATGGATCATAGTTACTTTTTAGAAATTGCCTCATGCCTGCTTTATCAGCCGTACGGTACTGCCTAACAGTCGTACTTTTAAGACCTTCTTTTCTATCACATTTATTTTTAACTACGACAAAAACAGCTTCATGATCACTAATACCATCTATTACTTCAGATTCTCTATAGAGCTCATTTGGTTTTATCAGCACCACATCCAGGATATTTTCCCTCTGGTTGGTTCCATCACTTTCTGAATCAGCCGTCCTTCCCATATTAACTTATTTGCCATTTTTGGTCATGTTTCCTGTCGTTCGCATTTCCTTCCCAATTGACGTCTGTTAAATTCAGATCTCCCGCTACAATCACATTTCTTTCCTTGTCGTTTCCTACATAGCTGATTATCTTATCAAATAGTTCTGAATCCATATCAATGCTGCCCTTTCCCGGTCTGTAAACTCCAAAGATATCAAGTTGTCTATTATCTTTAGAAATGTGCCTTACACCTAGAATTTCATGTGTCTCATCTTTAACTTTTCCGTAGCTTACAAATTCTTCTTTCATCAAAATGAAAACACCCCCTCCCACCATTCCTATCCTATATCTACGATACACACTCCAGTTTCGTGAGAAAATTTCTGCATCCATTATATCATTTCTCAGCCATGATTCAACTCCTATTACAATATCTGTTAAATATATATCTATTAAATTACTTAATTCTATTCCTTCCTTTACAATACTTCTACAGTTCAACACTAACAATTTTATATCATCCCTACTTGATTTACATTTCCCTGTTCCCTTATCACCGCTCCCTAGGCCACCTCGTTTCCCTGAATGTACCTCCCTATTCCCCTTCCGAACAAATTTCCTAACTTATACGTACCACTGCGGTTTATGTGAAGGCCATCTGAGCGCAGATCCCTATCTCCTACCCACCCATTAGGATCTAGAAATTTCACTCCCAGTTTCCCACATACACACTCCATAGTCTCATTTAAATCCCCAATCACCCTCCAGTCAGTATCCCTCCTACACAGTATTAAACTAATAACAATCTCCGCTTACTTAAACTTCACCCGTGCTGCATTTACCCGATCCCACACATCTCCATCTATGCTGGTTCTTATATCAGCTTGCCTTACGTTATTGTTACCAAAGTGAGACACTACCATCTTCTTCTTCCCCTTCTCCATCCCTTCTACTTTCCTCAACATCTGCCTCAACCTAATTCCTGGATAACCTTCTACCCTGGTTCCCTATCCTCCACACACTTTCCCCACGTGTCGAACGATGGAATCCCCCATGATCAGAGCCTCAACCCTACCCACCTCATTTGATACCCTCCCCTCCTGGTCAGCCCTATCTTTCCTGATAGCTGCAGAAGCTACTTCTTCCTCCCTTTTGTCCTTCCCATGACTCTGCTCCATCTGTCTTTTCATACATTTCCCTTCCTCCTACTTCCACACCTCTCAGCAATAGTCCCCCGTCCCTCATCTTCCCCCTGTTGTTCTACCTGGAGTGACTCGTATCGATTTCGCACATACACCTGTCCTGAATTCTGATCCTGAATAGAGCCCTTAGCCTGCTATCTCCTTCCCCTTACAACACTGGACCACCCGTTTTCTACAACTTCCCCTCCTCCTTGTACACCTACTGTAAACTGTACATTGTTTGAGGGAGTCCTACATTCCTTCCTGTCCTCTGTGAGAATCCTAATCATCTCCCTCAAACTCTCCAACTCCTCCCTCATACCCCTCAATGCCTCGCCACACCCACAGTTCGTACACTCGCGCTCCTTAGCCATCCTTTACGGAAAAAGTGAAAAAAAATAAAATAACTTATTTGCAAAAAATTAATGAACGCGGGGATATATTGTCTGGATAGTCCTCAAAGATCACACAACAATAAGGTAATTAATATACGACTACACTACAATACTACCCTATTTTTTATCCTACAGCCCCTAACAGGATACAAACTGCAGTTAATTACTGATATCTAAAGGAATACACCAGAACTACACAATTCCAAACTGCAATTAAGCCTATCCTAATTACAACAACAGAATTTTAGTAAGAGTTTCTACGGATACCAGTACTACACAAATATTTTACAATAATAAAATAAGCACACTAAATTCTGATAGGATATTAGGCTACTCGTATAGTAATGTACAGTACACTACAGTAATTTTTAAACTACTTTCAGACGTATCCTAGTTACAATACCGGTACCGTATGTCACTACTAAGCACAAACCGAAATGAAATTTGCAAGAACTACTTTACTTAAAAATTATAAGCAAAGATAAATGCTTAGACAAATTATTATTAGAACTTCGCTTTAATCGATCAATATCCACTTATTATAAAGCATAAAGGATAAAAGCGAACCAATTTCAATTAATGACATGAAGAAAATAGGAAGTAAGACACGAAGGTTAGTTGCATAATATGAAGAATCAGCTGTTCAGTGATTGCTTATCTACTGGAAATCAATGTGTTAAAAAGTTATAAGTACTGGTAATGAATAACTTGAAGTGTTATTTATGGAAATAATAGTGGAATAAGACGTATAAGAAATAACATATTGCATTTTTCGAGTTGGATATCATTGCCGTGATGTGTCGGATGGAGACGTCCATCAGCGAGGTCGAGATTGATGATATGGTATTCAACGCATCGAATAGTCTATCTAATCCTACGTAAAACTGAACCAAATTTGGACATTCCCTGAGAAGCTGGCTGGGAATCCTTTACGTTGACCGACCTGGACGCAGCAAGGGCGTAATCCTTTTTGTAACCTTTCAATTACTGCAGAAATTTCTTTAAAACTTCGAGTTATGAAGCTTGGTCTTTCGGCTGATATTTTTCCCCGTTCTGTGTCAGGTATAAATTGTAATTATTTGTGACTTCCTAACTCAGCAATTGCCATCGTAGACACTGTATTTTACACTTTACATTACACAGACAGGTCCTTTTGGCGACAACGGGATAGGAAAGCGATATTTGTGGGAAGGAAGCGGCCGAAGAATCAATAAAGGTACAGTCCCAGCATTTGCCTGGTAGGAAAATGGGAAACCATGGAAAACCATCTTCAGGTCTGCCGACAGTGGGGCTCGAACCCACTATCTCCCGGATGCAAGCCCACAGCTGCACGGACAACTCGTTCGGTGGGTATATGACATGCATTTGGGCAACCATCAGTCCACAGTCCTCGATTACGTCTGAGCTTACAATTGTGACTTTTGCTTTAGGGAAGATTTGCTGTTCCGGCTACTAAATTACTTATATATAGTCTCTAAATTAATTGAGGGTACGGAAAGAATGTTTTGGACAATAATACTGTAATGTATAAAATACTATAACTTATCCTCCTATCACACATGAACAACCGTTGACGATCTAGTACACATTACACTAAGACTAGTCTAATGTGGTGGTCTAACCATTAGTTTTAGTGATGACTTCATTCGTCAGAGCAAAAGTCTTGCAACTGCTCCATGAACATCTCTGAAATGTTTGCTTTTGATGTATGTAGATCGGACTCACTACTCCCTTATGACGGCAAATTGTTGCAGCACTTTCAACACCTTATGGGCAGGTGTCCTCAGGAAAAGAAACCTGGGCCAGGCTTTGAGCGTACTCCGAACAAGTAATTCATCTACCATAACAATGGTACTTTCGTTTACTCAGGAATCGTATAATTTCATGGTAACTTCAGTACTATATCGTCCTTGATTGACCGATACGACAGATTCTGACACATTTAGGCCAGATAACAATGTAAAGACCTTCATAAGCTTCGTGTCTTCTCAGAACAGCATCATACTGAAAGAGATTCTTCTTTTACTCAGGCGCAATTTTTAACAATATATTCAATGGAGTGTCGATTACTGACTTTTGCGTTTCAGGTAGTTCTGCTGTATTTATTTTTGGCAACAAAGATATTTATAATAAGATTCAAAATTTTAAAAGCAAGGCTGAGTATCTCAGGTTGAAGAGCGTTCGCCTTTTGAGCTCAAGTCTGCAATTTCGAACCTGATTGCGTCCGGTAGTATTTGAAGGTGCCCAAATACTTCAGCCGCGTGTTTGTAAATTTACTGGCATGTAACAGGAACCCTGCGATACAAAATTCCGGCACTTCGGGCTCTCCGAGAATCGTAACAGTAGTGAGTAAGCCGTAAGGTCAATGTCATTATATTCATTATCACTAAAATTTGAAAAATATTAAAACAGCTGGAATGGAAACGCTTTTTGGGGATATACTAAAGACAAAGTGCTGTAAAATGCACCACACCTGAAGTACTTATTTGATTACGCTTTAAATTTATGAGGTATACCGAATGAATGAAGAGTTGCTATAGTAGCGCCAGTGTACAAGGTAAAGGATGATCAAAATTAAGCCGATAAATTCAGGCCAGTCATCATGACATGTGTTGCATGCAAGCGTTGTACAATCTTTCAGTTTTCTTATGTTAGATATGTTTGCCAAACTGCAGACTGATTTGCTAGAAGGCAGTTCGGGATTAGGAAAGGTTATTCCAGTAAGACTCAACTTCCAGGATTTCAGCAAGATATAACAGATATTTTAGATTCAGGAGCTCAAATGGTCTTTATCGGTTTTCACCCATCTAGCTCCTTCGATAGGTTAGAATATGGGAGACTGCATACGAACGTGAGGGCAAATGGACTAGACAAATGAGTGGCTGAATGGGTTGTTACATTTCTAGGAAATAGAACTCATAAAATTAGAGTAGCTGAAGCATTATCTGACCATGTAAAGATTAAGGCGGGGGTTCCTAAAGGCGGTATTTTTGGTCCTTCATCATTTCTTATTGACATACATTAAATGATATGTGTATAATGAATAGAGTAAGAAATGTGTCGCAAGGTTGTTAGCGACTACAGGACGACCTCGGGAATTTTGAGAAATGGAGAGAGACAGTGTTATGGCAAACGGGGTGAAAAGTCAGGTTGTAAATTTTACCAAGAGGAGAAGCCCTCGCAGATTTAATTAATTTGTTGGCGGGGTGATAGTACAGGACGGCGTTCAATGTAAATAAATAGGTGCTAATAGAAGGAAGCACCGTCATTTCGTAATCACTTTAACGAGCTCCGGCTCCATGGATAAATCGTTATTGTGCTGGCCTTTGATCACAGGGGACCCGGGTTCGATTCCTGGCAGGGTCAGGAATTTTAACCATAATTGGTTAATATCGCTAGCACGGGGGCTGGGTGTATGTGTCGTCTTCATCATCATTTTATCCTCATCACGAGGCGCAGGTCACCTACGGGAGTCAAATCAGAAGACCGGCATCTGGCAAGCCGAACTTGTCCTCGTACACTCCCGGAACTAAAAGCCACACGTCACCTGAAAATAATGACATAAACAAATATATTACATTCACACGTTCTCTTCCTTGCACGGACCGAACACGTCTATCGAACCCGACACGCAAACGCAATATTTTACACTAAAAAGTTATTATCCAATTCTAGGAATTTCAGGTTCCCGGCATTAGAATGACCGTCTGTTGCATGTCCCTGAAAAAGGACGTAATGTTTAAAACCTATCTCCACTTGGAGATAGTACAGCCACCTCCGGCCAAAACGTATCTTCCCTGGGGACTTAGTCTTTCAAATGCTGGTTTGTAAATTTACTCTGAAATGCGTGGACTCGCCTCGAATTTAACTGACGCAATACGTGTTTCCAAGGTGGAGTATCGCTCTTTTATACATTTTACTCCCACTCTCATGCTATTTGCACTTACCACCAAACCGTTTATAGACACATTTCCTACCCCATAAATATGTATTGAAGGCAGGTCATAGTGCAAGACATACTTGTATAATCTAGTAGCAATGTTACTGATAAGCATCTAGGGATTTACTTTAACTGATTGAACTGTTAAATTAACTCATAGGATAGGTCGATTTAACCGAGTTTGCACGAACAGGCGCATCTTTTGACAAATTTCCTTCTGAAACTACTTAGCGGTTTAAAATCTGTGCCATTAATGACCAGATTGTTTCTCTTACAATTTTCTACCATTCACTACGGCAGTTTCATCACCAATTCTTCTGAAAATGTAGCTTTTATTAGGACAAACAGTCCACCATATCCATGCTCCTGTTCCACGTACGGGTGACGTAACTTCTTTAGCGTGAGAATGAGAACAAACACCTGGTCCCCCACGTACAGTAAGGGACTGGACTAAATTAACAACTTGAAAATGTTTAGGAAATAGGGAATCTGCCACTTGGTTGACGGCCCTAAATGCATATCATTGATTGATTGATTGATTGATTGATTGATTGATTGATTGATTGATTGATTGATTGATTGATTGATTGATTGATTGATTGATTGATTGATTGATTGATTGATTGATTGATTGATTGATTGATTGATTGATTGATTGATTGATTGATTGAACCAACGGCAAGATAATAGGAGAAAGGAGAAAATGTTGTTACAGAAAGGTACCCAGTTTTCTAAATTCTTCTTCTTTCCCTCGTAAACTGATCAAAAATTAGGAGGAAAGTTCGGCAAATAAACAAAATTAGACAGTTAAATTTATATTTTTTATCCAGGGATATCTGAACATGTAAATCATCAAAAGTATGACAAAATATCTCTATTTAAACACTCATTTGCCAAGTAATCTCTTTATCAAATGATCTTCACGTGATCATCCACAATTCAAGTGAAAAACAGCATATCCCCATATGATACACTCCTCCCTCATTAACGACATACCACTACCCAGAGTGTAACAGTACACGAACAGGTTCATTGTTACCTTCAGCACACACACCAGGTAAGCACCTGGTTGAGTGCCAGAAATGCCCAAACTCAGAGCAGAACATACAATACTACTTGAACAACACGAAAAATTACAAATTGTTATCAGCAGTATTACCATTAAAGGAGAATAGCAAGAAGGTAATCTTGAAAGTGACTTGAAACAGGCAGGACACAAATCCCCTATTGAATATTAGAATATTACATTACCAGAGAATATAATACCAAAATTAGTAAAATATACCAAAAAGAGAAAAGGGAAAGCTTATCTCGATCGCTTACCGAGACTTGCCACACACACCCCACACCTCAATCCAAACCGGAACAGAGCGAATAAAGTCTGACCGAATACGTCACGCTGGCTATAACAGTCTATATTGCTTTGCTGTGTATAGGAAGGTGCCATCGGCAGGCATGTATCTTTCTCGAGGTCAAGTTTGAACCGACTAACCTATGCAGATCATCCTCTAGAGCGTTCTTGAAGCTCTACGTCACCCGGGATTCGAAATCTCGAAGATTCGCGTCAGGGAAAATGAAATTTCCACACCAAGATTGCTGCGTAATACACTGATGTCTGAGAGAAACAAGTTCCCTGCATGCATTTACACTAACGCTTTTGCTCTAAACACAGCAACCGCACTGACACTCACAACTCTTCCCGTGAACATAAACACTGCATGTTTGAATGTAGGTAGTGGAAGCGACGCAAATGACAGCTGAGAAAAACTGTGGGCCTTATAGCTTAGGGTGTTACCTACCCCAACCATTTGTCCCTCAAACAACGGGGTAGAACTACCTTCTTTCCTATTCTCCATAGCCGAATGCAAGTTAGATGAATCCACCGAAGAGGAATCCTAACCAATTTCTGAAACACTTCTCGAAGCCACACTACTGAAGAAAATGCATTTTATAGTATGTATTTCTGATCTTTATTATATTCCACACGGTGCATGATATTGGAACTTCTTATAATATGAGAATATGAATGTTAGCTGCAACCTCAGCGGACAAGCGCCATGGGCCAAAACCTCTAAATTATTTATTCACACCATTGAAAGCAATTTTCTGGAGAACTTTTTATTACGGAAGTATTTCTTACAGACATTTTATAGGAAACTCATTTCTAAATATTTTATGCACGCTTCATTTGTTTGTAAGTGTAATATTTCGCCCGTCATTTTGGATTATTTCGTGTAAAACATTGGCCAAACTCAGCAAAGCAGTCTTCTTTAGATAACTGCTGGAGTTAAGAAGAAAGCACATATGAACCTACATGCCTGGTAAAGGGAATTAGTGTAGGTGAAGCAATATTATCATATTAAGTGGGATGTCTCCACCTGACAATCGTGAGATGACGTGGAATGGCATTAGAGAACAAAGAATTTTGAAGGGTGTTTTTAAATGTAGGGAAGATCATAATATAAAGACAAAGATAGAGTTCAAGAGAACAAATTAGGGAAAATATTAGTTTATAGGAAGAGTAGTTAGGGATTGGAATAATTTACCGATGGAGATGTTCAGTAAATTTCCAAATTCTGTGTATATTGAAACAGGAACGCCCGTACTTCAGTTTATTGGAGAGCATGAGAAACGACAAGGCGTGTATGGCCCATGCTAAGAGAGTGAGAGAGAGAAGGGTAGTGAAAAAAAAAATGTTTATCATTAAGTGGATCCTTCAGTTTATTCAATAGATATGCAAAGAATTATGTCACCTTTTACAGCTGAATCGTGGAGTTGTCCTTGAAGGCGTGGAGGGAACGTCGTCCTGCGGCGGCTGCGTCGTCTTGCGGTCGGCGTCGGCGTTGTCTTCCGTCGTTGGTGTTTTCTCTGTATTAGTGTTGATGACTCGAATCTGAGGCAGGAACGGGGAAATGTGGAGCTTCCGCATCAGACGTCATGGGACTCTGGTGTGACACCTCTCTAAGGCGACGTACGCCGAAATAGTTCCCACAGTCAATGACGTTGAACGCACTTTAGCAGCAAGGATAAAGTCAGAGTCACAGTTCCACGAGAACAAGATGGAAGGAATTATCGTATTTATAATAATAAACAAACGAAAACAATCTAGGACTTTCCGAGGTGCCTTGATTAAGCACTTCACAAAGAAAATTAAATTCACCGGGTACAGTCTCTGCACTGTACACCATGAGCACAATATTCACACACTTGTTGAAATAAACGACAGTCCAAGTTCTGTTACGTCGTAATTTTCAGAAGATCCTCACTGGCACTTAAGATCATACGTGATTCTGAACAGGTTATGATGGGAATTGGCATGGTCCCTCGGAAAGAAATCACGATACCGTATTCCACAAGTTAATACTGTCCTTAAGAGGGAATGTTGGAACAGTTTATTACGAACACAGTCCAACGGATAGACACAGTCTTTAAATGAAATTAAGGTCGGCACGGTTTTATTACGAACACAGATAAACACAGTCTTTAAAAGAAATGTAGGCTGGCACAGTCTATGCTAGAAACACTATCGCTGTTTTCACACAGTCTTTAAATGAAATCAAGGTTGGCACAGTTTATGCTAGAAACACTATCGCTGTTTTCCCACAGTCTTTAAATGAAATCAAAGTTGGCACAGTTTATGCTGGAAACACAGTCTTTAAATGAAATCAAGGCTGGCTAGAAACACTATCGCTGTTTTCACACAGTCTTTAAATGAAATCAAGGTTGGCTAGAAACACTATCGCTGCTTTCACACAGTCTTTAAATGAAATCAACGTTGGCTAGAAACACTATCGCTGTTTTCACACAGTCTTTAAATGAAATCAAGGTTGGCTAGAAACACAGTCTTAAAATGAAGTGAAGCCCACGGAGAAAGCTTCTAACACTAACGTTTCTGAACTCAAGTATACAGCCGGACCGAGTGACGAATTATATCGCGACGTGCTTACTTGCACACACACACACTGA
Source organism: Anabrus simplex (assembly GCF_040414725.1). Taxonomy (NCBI): domain Eukaryota; kingdom Metazoa; phylum Arthropoda; class Insecta; order Orthoptera; family Tettigoniidae; genus Anabrus; species Anabrus simplex. The sequence continues at coordinate 25,450,783 of NC_090266.1, read as the reverse complement.
GCTCAAGGCTTACTGCCGACTTCCCTCACTCTCTCTGCCTACGGCACACTTCAGCTGCATACTGCACATTCTGCACACTCTCTGCTTTACCCCAGGCTGGTGATTCGCTTATATTGCCGAAGGTTGGTGGGCGTGGCTACACATGTGGGCCCCAAGAAAATTTTATATCTTGGCCATCTTTACACCGATTGACACGAAATTTCGGCTAGCAGCGTTCATTATTCCTGCCTGCAAGGTGACGTTATTGAAATATTGATATTACATTTCGTTCATGCAGCAATGCTATGGAACACGAAAGAACCTTCTGCGTGACGTCGCTTGACCTTGGCCGGTGTTCTAGAACAGCGCGAGCTTGCTTGCAGTTCACAATGCCTGTGCGCTCGGCGCAAGTTTTAAATGCTTACGGCCGGGTGTTAGCGAGTTCCTCTTAATAAATGAATGAAACGTGAATGCTCGTAGGGCGTTCCCGTTTCAATATATTTAAGAAAATTCTAGGTAAACAGCAGATATGCCACCTGATTGACTGCCCTATACACTGATAAGTGCTGATTGGTGATTGAAAAAGTATCCTAATGAATGTGAAGAGGACAAACTGTTCAAGCAGCGTTGTCAATTTTTAGGGTTCCTGATGCATTTATTTCCCAAATTCTTCTCTTAAATAAAGTACCTTTCCTTCTGATGTTCGTCAAGTCATCTATGCCCGAAAGCACCATCAAAGGATATGCAGTTATATAGGGAAGCCACAAATACAAATGGCCAGATGAAATACAGTACACTCTGCCTTGTGAGTAGCACCTGGCATTTCCCAGAGCTTCCATACAATAAAAGAAGTGAATGAGACTATTGTTCTTCTCTTTACCAACTGAATCCAGTGTATCCTTCCTGATATATACCTAGCCTATATTAATAGAGAAAACATACACTTTATAATGGTGGAGGAATTTATGAAATCTATGGATCGGTTCCTGAAATTGGCCTTCATACAAAAAAGTCAATAAGGTTCTCTCTTTATAACTGTCATGTGTAAGCCCGGTGGTGGCCCCTTTAGGTACTTTCTGGAAGGAGCTAGTGAGTCACGCGACCGGAGAACTCGTAACTCGTAACCGCCCTGGATGATGGAGCTGGTCTCTCCCTGGTTTACGAGAATTTTCCGTCTCTAGTCACATTGCGAATATTCCGGTACACATCACAGCAGCAATGAGAAGGAGGCTAACCGAGGAAAGTCAGTCTGTGTTGGACTCGTGCACAGTGCGTGTACTTCTGTGGAATGAAGATCTCCCTAGGGTGGATGACCGTAGCAGCCGTTGTCAGTTTGATTGGAGCAATGTTAATGGTCGTTGTTCAGAGGATTATTGTCCTGCTCTTTAACACCGTTGGACTGTTGCGGTTTAGTTGTTCACTGTGTTTGTGCGAATTATTCGACTGTCTCTGGAGTCGAACCAGGGAGCAGTCATCGCATGTTCAAACCTAGCTGTCTGCACGCAGTTGCTGTGTGGGAGACTGAACATGGAGAAGGGAAAGTAAGGGGGGACTGTGAATAGGATTTATCCCTCTCAGATAATTCCAACCATCCAGGAATCCTGCTGTGTGTAAGGAATGGAGACTTGTTTATTGACTGCAATTAATAAGTGTGACCAATTCAAGGTTTATTAGAATTGTGTGTGTACACTTATTTCGCCATTCCGAAATAAATTAGAGCAATAAAACAGACGGTGTTTTATTCATGCCATAATGATATTATAGATATATTGCATTTCAGTGCATGTAGCACGTCCACATTACTCTTCGGTAGTATTTTATGTTGAAATGTATTTTACTGCATGTCGATTGCACCTCTATATTGTGTTTAAGGAGGGAATTACTGTACCCAACAACCATCTCTCGTCATAAGGACCACAGTATTCAATTACGAGATAGATTTTGCCGTACCTCCCGGGTTCACGCATTGAGGAAACATGTTGGTTTGCTTCACAGTCAAAGTTAATGCAAACTTCAGCAGTTCAAATCACCTAGGAGTTACTGAGACCTAAAGTAATGCTACTCTACGGAATATATGACGTTAAAGTTCATCTGAGTTAAGTCTAATCTAATTCATTTCACGTAATTTTATAATCAACGACCCGTCAAGACATAGGGTCCTTTTCAATGGTAACTCCCGGGATCCAGACAAGCAGGAACCAATTATGTCGTACAAAATATATTTGTCTCAAACAAAATTTGCAAAGCTTCAGAAGGAGAAAGGCTGGTACCCCTAACTTTCGTTAGATGTTCCATATCGTTACGAATCGCAAATAAAATAGTCTAGCGTATCAACTATGCTTCTCAAGTGGATGGTCGTCGTACAATCTTATTTCCTATTACTGTACTATTATGTGGGTTTCGGCTCATCGAATTCATGATAAGTTAACTTTTTGTAAATGCGAGTTCGTATTTGAAGATATGTATTTTGATTTGATTGGATTGGATTTGAATGATGTTTTATTTAATTTGGTAATGTTATGGGCGTTATGTCATTCTCTTACGTCCAATCAGACTAATACAAGATACATATTATATATACAAACTCTACAAAACAAATATTCCAAATTAAGTATTTACTGTACTACAAAGTACTAACTTACACAAAGGGCGAAAATATAAAAATATGAAACTTTAGGGAATTCAGTGAGCTTTAACACGTAACAAAAACACGCATTATTAGCCTACTATTGTGATAGATTACAAGTAAATAATTAAGAGAGAATTAAGAATTGAAAATGGAAAATAATGGAATAACAGTAAAATGATAAGTATGTTCTGTGACACAAAGAAACCCAATAAAAATGTCAAAGTGTGAATTTAACATGACTCAGTGAGTAACATTGTGACTTGTTACAAATTTAAAACTTCATATGAGTTCACTCATGCATAGTCACACAAAAACTCCAACACAGTTTATTCAAATGAATTGGTTTTACATTGCTATGACTTTATCAGGAATTCCATTTCACTCAAAGGATTTGGAAACAATGAAGGAGATTTCATACGTTGTAGATAAATCGTTAGGAGTTTGGTGTAGTGGGATCAAGTATTTCTTCCATAGTATGAGGAAATGTACTTAAGGAAAAAATGTTGGATAAATGAGCAGAGAATTGTTCAGTATTTTTAGAAGTGCATGTACTGTGTGGTCAAGCGAGATTATGACAGATGACTGAACCATGGAGATATGCTCGAAGTTACAGAAACACCACGTATATTTTTTAGCATTAATCCGAAGTCCCTGCATACAATGTCACAGGCAATAATAGAGATTCGACCTAACGATTCTATATTTCTCAAAACAATTCTGCCAAAAACAACTGATCATCCAATTTGTAAATTTCATTAAAGTAGGTTTTTAGAGTTTATGATTCGCATAGAATGGTACTTAGCTCTAGCCCAAAGAAGAATGAATTTGATTTTATTTACGAAGAACCATTATAGAAGCTGTTGAAATAAGTAATTAGGATTAATTCTTACAGTCTATACAAGTTGAACCCTTGACACATGTTATGGTTCTAAACGAAAATTCCCAGAACGAGTTTCAATGAAAAGAGAAATGAACGTAGGTACTTAGCCTGGAGTTTTTAACCCTCCCGCTGACATTCCTTCCATTTGAATGACGGGCTTATCTTGCACTTTGCTCCGTAGAGTATAGTACGATACGTCCTCAGCACAGAGGTTATCAATTGATGAATTGAAATATTGGAACTTAGTAGTTACTTTTGAATGGTGCGGAAGCGACATCCGACTCCGGCCCCTGGGAGAGGCCAAGGCCACACGGAATGTGCTAACTGGGAGTGCATTCCTGCCCTCACATGACCTGACTTGAAAAGTATGGAGATTGACGCTCATAACCTCAAATGATATTACGCAAGCTACGTGTCAAGGCTTTACTTCAAAGATCCCGGATTCGAACCCAGGCCCAAGAACGTTAACCTAACAGAAATAAGTTCGATGCCAAGGGTAACCTCATAACAGTACAGGCTTAAGCTTACGTGATGTTAATGTCTCAGAGTGCAGGCTTAAACTCATGCTGACCACACGTTAACGTAACTGGCTGCAGTTCTCTACACTCTGGCTAAACGTTCAGGCTTGATCTTACGCTGAAAAGGCACTAATTTAATAGTTTGCGCTTCCCTTCACCCTGGCAAAAAATCGGCTTAACCTTACGCTGACAAGGCGTTAACCTAACCAATTGCCATTCCATAGATTCTGGATAGAGATTCGATCCCAGGCTTAAACTAACTAGACAAGATGAGATACGGTCCATGGGCGTTAGGGAGATGGCGTTAGGCTTAATACGTGTGGTTTATTGATAGAGGCCGTGAAGTTGGAAGCTGAACTAGGAAAAAGATGCCGGATACGCATGGAAATAGGGAGATGGTGAAAGTCTTAATTATTTGATTTATTCTTAGACAGCATAGCGTTTAAATGCTACCTTACGTCTTCGAGTTGAGCGACAGCATGAAGGGAAAAAGGACAAAAGGCTGAACTTCGTAAAAGAAAATAGAAAATAGATCTCAGAGAATTAGAGTAGGCGAGGCTATATCTAATCCTGTAATAATTAAGAGTGTAATTCGTCAAGGCAGTATTATTGGATTCATATGATTTCTTATTTCTATATTATTGATATGAGTAAAGAAGTGGAATCGGAGATAAGGTTTTTGCGGATGATGTTATTCTCTATAGAGTGATAAATAAGTTACAAGATTGGGAGCAACTGCAGCGTGACGTCGAAAATGTTGTGAGATGGACAGCAGGCAATGGTATGGTGATAAACAGGGTTAAAAGTCAGTTTGTGAGTTTCAGAACTAGGAAAAGTCCTCTCTGTTCTAATTACTACGTTGATGGTGTTAAAGTTCAATCAATCAATATCATAAATCAATCAATCAATACTGATCTGCATTTAGGGCAGTCACCCAGGTGGCAGATTCCCTGTCTGTTGCTTTCCTAGCCTTTTCCTAAATGATTTCAAAGAAACTGGAAATTTATTGAACATCTCCTTTGGTAAGTTATTCCAATCCCTAACTCCCCTTCCTATAAATGAATATTTGCCCCAGTTTGTCCTCTTGAATTCCAACTTTATCTTCATATTGTGATCTTTCCTACTTTTATAAACGCCATTCAAACTTATTCGTCTACTAATGTCATCTCTCCACTGACAGCTCGGAACATACCATTGATTGATTGATTGATTGATTGATTGATTGATTGATTGATTGATTGATTGATTGATTGATTGATTGATTGATTGATTGATTGATTGATTGATTGATTGATTGATTGATTGATTGATTGATTGATTGTGTGTGTCTGCAAAACATTGGTGTACGAAGACTTAAAGTTCCTTTTGGGGATTATTGTAAGTATCTAGGTGCTAGTATAAGAAAAGATCTTAATTGGGGTAGTCACATAAATGGGACTGTAAATAAAGGGCACAGATCTCTGCACATGGTTATGAGGGTGATTAGTGGTTATAGTAAGGATGTAAAGGAGAGGGCATATAAGTCTCTGGTAAGACCCAAACTAGAGTATGGTTCCAGTGTGTGGGATCCTCACCAGGATTACTTTATTCATGAACAAAAAATTCAAATAAAAGCAGTTCGATTTGTTCTGGGTGATTTCCGACAAAAGAGTAGCGTTACAAAAACGTTGCAAAGTTTGGGCTGGGAAGATTTCGGAGAAAAATGACGAGCTGCTCGATTAAATGGTATGTTCCGAGCTGTCAGCGGAGAGATGGCGTGGAATGACATTAGTAGACGAATAAGTTTGAGTGGCGTCTTTAAAAGCAGGAAGGAAAACAATATGAAGATAAAGTTAGAATTCAAAAGGACAAATTGTGTGAAATGTTCGTTTATAGGAAGGGGAGTTAGGGACTGGAAAAATGTTACCAAATGAGATGTTCAATAATTTCCTCATTTCTTTGAAATCATTTAAGGAAATCCTAGGACACAACTGGTAGGGAATCTGCAGTTCAGTATTGATTGATTGATTGATTGATTGATTGATTGATTGATTGATTGATTGATTGATTGAGTGATTGATTGATTGATTGATTGATTGATTGATTGATTGATTGATTGATTGATTGATTGATTGATTGATTGATTGATTGATTGAATATTGTGTTACGGGACTAGGGAGATGGTGTAAGGCTTAACCCATGTGCTTTATTCATAGGGACATAACGTGAGAAAGCTACCTCAAGGTCTTGAAACTGAGTGGCTGCAGAGTCAAAGACGCTGGCAACTGAGCTGATACGTAACGTACTGTTGGTTTTTAGTATATGGAACATTACATTTTTATTTTAAAGTTCCGAAATTATAGACCTGAACTCCGGAAACTTATAGTGGCTTGCGATATTGTTGAAATCACTTAGAGATTAATACTTTGTGTACCTATCTGTGTCGGTGCGACGGAAAGCAAGTAGCAAAAAAAGAAACTTTGTGTCCAGAACCGAAAAATATTTTGCGCTGCACGTGACTGAGAATCGAAGACAGGCTCTTCCCTTTGGACTGCTGAGTATCATGTTAAGTAAGTGACTACGCACTGAAAGCAAGCTTTAAATTGAAATTGAAAATATTTTAAGTTCGAGGTGCGAATAATTAAAACATCCCCAGGCCTTTTGGTAATCGAACTCGGCACACTTTCCCTTGGACTGACTACTATTATAGTAACTAAATGATTGTGAGTCAAAATCAAAACACCCAAACTTCGAGCTACAAAATATTAAAAGTAATATCGCCGACCGACTAGGAATCGAACCCGTGGCACCTCTATGTGTGGAGCACAAACTATAACTATACGTTAAAACCATGTGCGTTTAATACACGCATGTGGCTTTAGCACCACTAGAACTTAAAGTAAAACATCAGCGACCGAAGTGGTATTCGAACCTGGAGCCTACTTTTACTCAAAGCTGAAGTGCTATTCAAATATCCACTCCGAAAATTCAAACATATACCGCTGTGCAAAGGAAAATTAGCCGATTCGGGTTTTCAAACTTGCAACAAACTCGGACTTAGAACTAAGGAGCTTAAGTGAATAAGAAGAATATTTTAAAAAAACCTTGAATCGATGACGAGCATTTCTTTCTTCGTAGACAATTAGCACTGAATACTGAGAGAGAATGCAGCTAATTTAGTATAATGTGAGGTCGTGACAGTATGTGCAACTCAGCAAAAACATTGGCCAGTTTATTAGACTAGGAAATATTTGCTGAAATACTAAATACCAAGTACATTGGTTTTGCATTTAGCCTAGTGTGCACATCTCAGAAAAAATAATGTACCCGCTCATAACCTGAGTCCCAACCAGCATTTATCTCAGGGGGTGTTACCGTCCGAATTTATCGCAACTGATAAACAATAAAAATTTATGATTATATAAGATCTCCAATTAAATGTATGGGCGCCATCTAATCAGTACTACACGGTTTAACGGGACACTCCAATTATTAACTTTAAGGCTCATCATAAACTAACACACAAGTATATTACATCAGATCCAAAGGAATAATCGGAAGGCTCTGTCATAGGAATGGGGGGGGACATTTAAACGGTCACCAAGGGTTTACTATTCTACAAGAACAGCAACCTGGAACTGTTTTCTTGCAAATGCTAAAGGAGCATTTTATTTAAGTTAAAATTTTGAACACACACAAAAATTCGTTAACTCTTCTTTTGCCGGTAATTTGGTAAATCATTCCTGAAAATTTCACATATTAGTATTTTACACTTTTGACCACCCATCCACTTGGGTGGTGGAACCGTTGATTTCTGAGAGTTGCAATTCGAGCCTAGTGAAAACAATCACCATTTATGGTCCTGGACCAATTACCTGTGAGCTAGGTGGGCGCGATCACATGAATCATGTCATCGCCTACACCTTTATTGAGATGAGAACAACCCGGGAAAATACAAAACTCTCCCCGGGTTCCCCACCAAGATATGCTATCGTTAACTGAAGGAAACGAAAGAGAGACTCTAACCGAATACTCCAGATGTAGGGATTTGCCATCACATTACAAATAACAAATTTCACTCATTATTTACAACAAATTGACATTATTACGTTATTTCGCCAGCTGACTTCCCTAGTATCAGTCAACATCACCATCCGAAATAATTTAAAGATATTTTAATTATATTATTTTACTATTATTATTATTATTATTAATATTATTATGATAAATTATTTTCACTTGTTACACTGCAGTCAACTATTATTATGTTAAATGCAAAACCCTTTACAATTCCGATCTAGTTTGGCACTAATCAATCAAGACATGATTTAGTTAGACTATTATTATTATTATTATTATTATTATTATTACTATTATTATTATTATTATTATTATTATTATTAATTTGAAATTTTATATTTTAATTTCCAATCTTTTGAATTTAGTCACATATGTTAAATCCCAATATGAACCACCAAGATCCGATTTCACATCGGTCGGGTCAAAATAACGGTATTTGAAACCGCAAACTTATTTTCGTACTGCCGTTAATTTATGGGAACACTATGTCCTCCCAAGACAAATCTCAAATCCCATTGCACCTCGCAGCTGGCAAATACATCCAATCCGTGCAAGTGCTACGTTATTCCTTCTTTTACATTTGAAGTCCATTTATTCCACTGGTACACTTCAAAACATTTGATTCACTAATTAATCCTCGGGGCGTGGACTCTTTTCTGCCACTCATAACACCGGAATCGGCATATTATATTGACGTAGGCCTGAGGATTCAGCTATTTCTTCAGCAACATCTGTACGACTAAATTTCAACTCGTGCCGGATTTTTGTCCCACACGAATTCTAACATCAAAAATGGGCTCAAACCACTCTGGGCCTTCACCATAGCGTGACAATCATATACAAGTGCCTCTATCGCTTATGAACAACTTATTATGATTATTATGGAGTCCAAAACGTTAAATCAACAATTAACGTTAAATACAAATTTACTGCGCGAATTAAAATCCTCCACTCCACATGTTATCTCCACATTTAAATTACTTTACCTTGCAAACATTCTATCAAACTAAGCCCGTGCCATTATTCACAAAACATTATTATTAAACACTCATTTACACATTATCCATGTTCATTTATCACTCCGATACTTCTACTGATTATTACATTTATGTCCACTGGCCAAACTTCGCGGCAGAAATAATCATTGATATTTTCAGACAATCCAATGGACTTCATTCCGTCCCACAACAATTAAATTCAATTCTACCTCTGGATAATCTTATAACATGCCTTAATATCTGTAATGTTTACGATAACTGAACACACATTTGAGCACTTCTAAAATGAATATTAATTTTATCCTAACGTGAAACGTGCTCCTATATAATCACGAACACTTCAAGCACTTTGCACAAACAAATCAAACCTAATCTACTCTATTAAATAACCAAGATTGTGATGAGTGCTTGATCTAATTATGTACATATTAATTTATACCTTTGTCCACCTATGTCTGAATTTAAACGAGCCAGGAAACGGCTCGTATAACAATCAAGTTACCATTATCAAAGAATATGATCCCATTCCGTTAACGTTAGACATCTACAAATTTATATTAATAAGGTACTCATCTCTGCTTTGTAGCTTGCCAAACCGTACGAGGAGCACGAGCCCCGTCCAGTTTAGCACGCCATCCTACTGGTATTCATGTCAGCTTGAAGAGGTAATCCTTGACAATTTTCCATATTATCCATTTTTAAATTTAAAAAAGAAATAAATTTTTACACTTGGAATATTTTCCACTCTAAATTTAACACAGAAATTTTACACTATTGGCTTTTTATCTAGACCACTTAATATAAATATACATTCTTCATTCCTTCCCCGGGCACTAGGAACATGGCGTACATCGGTATCACTTTCAACGGCACGGCGCGCACTCGATTCCTACCCGGCACTTCCGTGTCTGACCAGGTCTCAGTTGGTAATCGACTGTTCACTGGTGAAATTACGTCAAACATCCGCGACCGTTCTCAAGTAACATACCCTATTCCCGAGATAGAATCTCTCACTCCTACCCTTAGGTTTCCATTTAATGAGTTCCGTAAATGATCGAACACCTGATAGTAGACAGTTCAAGTCAATAACACGTACTAATTCACACCCTGGGTCATTGTCCGACCTAACATAATAACACTTCAAGCAATATTTCACGAGTGAGTACACACACTGGCTTAGTAACAACTCGAAAAATTCTTCACGAGTAATTCTACACGCACTTGCGTAGTAACCGCCCCACAATATCTCACGAGTAAGTAAGCACACTGGCGTAATAACAACTCGAAAAATTCTTCACGGGGGAGTCTCTACACGCACTTGCGTAGTAACAGCTCCAACAATTTCTCACGAGTAAGTACGCACTCTTGTAGTAACAGCTTAGACAAACTTTTCAAGTGAGTCTGTACGCGCACTGGCGTCGTAACAGCTCAAACAACTTTTCACGAATAAGTATCTTCCGTCGCCACAACTATGTATTTATATCAATCTCACGCCTCGCCCGAGTTCGCGAGTGGTCATTTTAGAGTGAGCAGTTCCAATATCCTCACACGACTATTTGCGGACCTGCCAGTGGCTTCAACTTGGGATCCACTGATGTAATGATATTATCATAGCCTCCATGCCAAATCTCAACTAATTTCGTTCACTGGTAATTAAAATAATTGTAAATTTAGCTCCCGTATCCTGGGCAGAAAATTTCGCGCCGATTGTAGCGTCTCATGCCTCCAGCCAATCAGCGAATAGCGTCCATGAATTCTCAGAATTACGCCAGTCAATCTTCCTCAATTAATAACTTTTAATAATTTTTGTAATATGGTTAGGCTTCTAAATTTCACCTTATCTCGCATTTATAATCCATTTCCTTCTATAAATTTAATCCATGGAGATGTCTTCAATAAAGCTTCTTACAATACGAAGTTGGCGTGACTGCTTCTCCCCGGCGAATTTTACCATTGGTCCAGGCTACGTGGGACTGAGAAGTTTCATATTTTTCTCTTTAAGTACCAACTGTGTGCCCAGCTCTCGGCTGATACACTGGTGTTCCCCTGAAGTTATTTCCAGGAATTCTGCTGTCTGTCCTTTCGTTGTTCAATTTATCACATCGCCCGCGGCAATAGAACTTTCCATTGACTCGGAAGTAACCCTGCCTATCTTTTTCTCAACTCGGCAACAATTTCTGAGAAAACGAATTCTGCTGGCCATTGAATTGCCTAATCTTACTGTAGACAGTCTGTGGTAGTTTTCACAATACCATTCGAACTGGCCCGTACTTACAATATATAAAGTAAGATATTCTTGCTAAGGAATATGAAATATGCATATAGACAAGAAATGTGTTTTTCCACCTATCAATACTTAATTTATTGTAAATAGAAAAAACTAGTGTAATCTATTTACAATAAAAAGTATTGATTGGTGGAAAAACACATTTCTTGTCTATACATTGAATCTATCAATACAGAAAATGCAATTTATAAATAATATTATGAAATATATATTCGTTAATAATTAATTACAATTTAATTACGCATCTAACACCCCCACAAGGGTGCAATAAATTGGCGGTACGAAGACTTTGACTAGACTTGGAAGTAACTTATCTGCTGAGACAGGGAATACAATGTTTGTTGTTTACGCATTTAGCACTGAGCTGTATATTTTAACCCTGAGACTTGTAATTCCCTGCTGCAATGTTTGCATCAGTAGATACATACTGAGAACGCCAGAGCAGTTTTGCTCAAATGACCAAAACACTCAAAAATTATAAAAAGTAGTGAAATTTAAAGCCATTTGAATGAATAAACCTCTTTACATACAATTTCCCAAGATATCAAAAAACATCACTTTTGCGCTCATTCTGTATGCAAGAACAATTGTAAAAAAGAGAGAAAACACAAAAAGTCACCCAAATTTAAGAAAAATAACGTAATAACTTTTAAAAATCAATCATTTCACGAAAATATGATAAAACACCCTGTAACAGACTAAACGAACAAAAAAATGTTAAAACATGAATCATATCACATGAGTAAATTAGAACATCACTGACTCATTCAGTAGATAAAGGTATTTCATGCATTGGTTTTCCAGTTTTTGTTCCTTTTAAACCTTTATATGTGAAGAAAATATTTTTCATTCAATGCTTTCAGAGTATTTTATCAAAGATTTTAACATATTTATTTGGTAATGTAATTTTAAATTGACCATCAGAAGAATTGACAATTGACGTCACCGTCACGTGGTCATGACGTCACGTACACGTGGTCTTGTTTGTAAAAAGCCACGTGTTCGCCACGTGGTTCTTGACAGCTGTCAAGGTGTCATCTTTACGGACCCTAACCTCACCTTTATGGACAACAGAGCATCGCTGACCTCAGTGCTGCCATCTTGACAGGGTTAAACCTCACTGTTGCCACCTTAAGCATGTAGGGGCGCGGAATTTGAAGTCCACGTGATTTATTGACACTCTACATGATGGCAGCTGTCATCTTTAATAACGTGGACGTGGAATTTTAAACAACAGAACGTTGCTATCCTCAGTGCTGCCATCCTGACTGGGCTAAAGTTCATTGCTGCCACCTTATGTACGTAGGGGCGCGGAATGTAAAATCCACGTACTTTTTGACAACTGCCATCCGCAACCACGTGGGCCCGGAATTTTAAACAAGTGAACGTGGTTAATCTACTTGCTGCCATTTTGAAAGACCGTAAACTGAGTGCTGCTGCATAGGGGGCGCGGAATTTAATATCCATCTGCTTTTTGAAAGCTGACAGGCCCCAACCACGTGCACTTGTTTTGCCGTGGAGTTTAAACAAGTGAATATGGCTATCCTGACTGCTGCCATCATGACGGAGCTAAACTTCACTGTTGCCACCTTATGTACACAGGGGCGCGGAATTTTAAATCCACGTGCTTCTTGACAGCTGTTAAGACGACTGCTTCCATCTTTAAACACGTGGGCGCGGAATTTTAAAAGTAAACCCCCTGCTGCCAACTTGACAGCTTCAAACTTCGCAGCTACCATCCTAACCATGTAAAGCGCGCAGAATTTATATACTCTTGAGGGGACATAGCTTGCCGCGGAATTTCAGCACTTGGTCAGGGGGCCTAACCACAGGCAAGCTCCCCTCTTCGACGCTATTCTTCTCGACATACAACCATCTTAGAGGACATAGTTTTAAGGCAAGCTGTCCTTGTCGACATACTACCATTGTAGAGAACCTAGTTTTAAAGCAAGCTACACTTCTCAACATACCAACGTTTTAGAGGACATAGTTTATGACAAGCTCGCCTTCTCAACATACCACCATCTTACTACAGGCTGCCTTCCTCGACATACTAGGATCATAGAGAACATAGTTTTAATGCAGGCTGCCCTTCTGAACACTCTCATACCCTAACCTCGCTGCTGTTATCTCAAGTAAGTTGTCCATGGAATTTGATAATGTAACAGCTTCCTCCTCCACCTCCTCTTCTGATGTGCAGACGTGGCATGCTGCCCTTCTCGACACAACCCTTCCCAGACATAGTTTTCACGCTAGGTGCCCTTCTCGGCATGACCCTTCTCGACATAGTTTTAAAGCATGGTGCCCTACCCGTCACTATTCTGGAGAGAGGATTAAGCAAGAATTTGGCAAAAGGTCAAAAGCGCTTCCTCCACCTGGCAAAAGAGCAAAAGGGCTCCTCCTCATCCGTATGGCAAAAGGACTCCTCCTGACAAAAAGGCAATTCCTCCTCAGAGTTACTGAAGTTAGCCCAATCCCACCTCCTACGGACAGATGCCTTCCCGCACAAATTGAATTGAACGTCACAAAAAATAGCGCAGTTATACTTACGTTATTAAACAGGATTAGCTTTGTCCTCTTGTACTCCTCGCATAAGTTATCACCCTTTTCGATTGTGGAGGGAGCAGTAGAAGGAGGAGGCGGTAAGAAGAATGTAATACTTTTTTCAATTGCAACCAGCACGCAAAAATATAGAATTGGTAAACGAATGCTGTATGTCACGGCGTAGCAAAAATATAGAATTGACAAGCTAATGCTGTATGTCTTCATCCGACAAGACAAATTATGTTGACTATTAGTGTTCAAAACAGAAAAACTAATAACACAATAGTTACTCCGCTGTGTGTCTCCATTTGACAAGAAGAGTTACAATTTGCACACACGTAAAATTAGAGAACTGACAAGCTAATGTTGTATGTCTTCATCATCCAAACCTAAACATGTTCTGTATTAATGTTCAGAACAGAATAACTAATAAAACATCATGTAATTCAAACTCCGTTCCCTACGTATATTATGATATTAATTTCTCTGTTGATACAAACGCACATCTATGCAATTAGCGCGCAAATATGGAACAGATTCTAGGACATGCAAATGTTATATGTCTCAATCCGACGTACAGTTGTACTTCCTCTTAATCACTACCACCGTGCAAATAAAATGAATTTACTACATAGCAGGGGATACCATGAAAAAATCTTTGTGCTAAGGAGATGGGTTTTGCGAGATTCGAACACCTGCAACACAGAAAGGAATATGTATAGTAATTCAGTTACCGTAATAGAACAAAAAATCATATTACTGTGCAGATAAAATGATTTTACTACATAACAGGGGATACCATGAAAAAGCTTTGTCTACATCATAATGTGTTAAGTAGAAAAATCATGGATTCAAACACTGTTGTAACACCATATTCATAATAAAGAATCATGGCATTCGAACTATGGTACAAGGGAGAGGAATATAAGTGTACTTCCTCCTAAATCAATAATCACTACCACCATGCAGATAAAATGAGCCGTGAATGGGATCGGAAAGGAATATTGTTAACTTAACTTGATTTTAGCGACGGATACTGTTACGACCGCTCTACTACATCTTACCTTCTGCCTTCTGTCGCATTCATCTGCTTGCTCGCCCAGCTGTTCACTAACTGGCATGTTCTCCGGCACTGTTGCTGCTTCCTCGTTGTGACGTCACACCTACGTATTTTTCATCGAGTAACTTCTCGAATCTGTTCACCACCTACATAAGCAAGCTATTCCTTAGTTTCCGCGGTCAGACATTGTGTTGGAAAACAACACGAGTGGAGAGAGCGGAACTGTTCGCTAGCGGCTGGCCCGTTACGACGTTGTACCTACTTTTATTTGTGAATAGCTGCATTGTCTACCAACAGACTGGGTGAGCAAAATATTACAACCTTTTATATCTTTCGTGGTCTATATCAAGATTTGAACTTTGAATGTTAAATTATTTAGTGGCTTCATGGTCTCCATTCTAACTAAGTCCTTCAGACTGATATCTTTATCTATCTCATACGCCAAAATAAACTGTGCTTGGACAAGTGATAGAAGTGTTGCCACATCCTGAACTTTTTTACAGGCCCGAGTGGTCGCTTACATTGCCAACGTGATAGCGTTTAAGTAGCCTA
This sequence comes from Anabrus simplex, assembly GCF_040414725.1. Lineage (NCBI taxonomy): Eukaryota > Metazoa > Arthropoda > Insecta > Orthoptera > Tettigoniidae > Anabrus > Anabrus simplex. Next base: position 25,435,277 of record NC_090266.1, on the reverse strand, counting down.
GAAGGATTCCCCCCCCCCCTTTTTTCCTCTCTTCTTCCCTTCTCACTCTGCTTCCTTTTTCTTTCCCTTTCTTCTTTTCCGGTATTGAGTTGTAAAATTTTTTGTCTCCCGACGTGCTATAACTCTCTTGCCCTCCTTTGGGTTTTAAATGAAGATTGTAAGGGTGGCCTTGAATCATTATCTTTCGAATATACCCCCCTTTATTTCGTAACTAAAGTGTTTTTTTAAAAAAAAGGTTGTGAACTTATATAGGTGCTGATTCTGGGTTTTTTCTGTCGAACTCTGGTCTTGGGCTTTTCTTTAAAATCATAATCGTTATTCCCAAGAATTCTTAATTATTATTATTCTTGATTGTATTTTGGTTGTCAAACGGGATGAGGCCTGGTTAAATGTTTGTAATTCCCATTCTTTGCTTGTTATACACTGCCTATTCTAGTCGTTTGAAGTTTAAATACAACTTATTTTAAATCAATGCTCCTTTTTTTACATTTGGTTTGTTGTACGTTCTCTCACACTCTTTACCTTTTCCTTCTCCCTTTTTTTGAAACATTGTACTTACCACGGACACCCCTCTCGGTTAGCCCGCCGTGGCGTCCACTGGCTCTGCTGATTGATGAATAATAAGTCTGATATACTAGGTTTGACCCAACGAGGCATTAAGCGCATGCCTTTCCGTGGTCCGACAAGTCACCACCAGTGAAATAACATTTGTTTGCCTTTAGCGTTATGGTGTCCTAAAGATTACCTCTTGACGATCTTTGATGTTGTGGGCCGACCATCCTATTATTACCTATGCTAAGATTTTCGTCCTTTTTGCCATTGGTATGAACATAATATTTATTAGCACCCCACATTGACAAATTTCACCACAAATGGTAGCAGACAATCTTTTCTATTAATTATACGCTCTGTTTTTCTTTTACTTATCGTTATGGCATGTTTTTCGGATAACTTTCCTCTGGGTGACAGTTCTAATTCTTCACCACTTCCTTCATATCATAATTTGTCCTTACCCAACCCTCCTGTCGGGGACTTGATTTCTTTCTCTCCTTCTTCTGATTTATTAATGCATTCTTCTGATGACATAAAATCTCCTCCAGTCCTTGCTCAACATGCAATGTTTCCGTCTCCACCATCCCATTTTTCCTCCTCCCCTCATCTTACTTCTGTTGACAGTGCACTTAATATTCAGATAGTTAAGCAGTCATTGCTTCTTGTACCTCAGCTACAGGCTACTGATCCTCGCAGCTTGACCATTTGGCTTTACTCTGTGAGAAAATTTTTAAATATTACACTTGCTTCCTTTCCTCAATTAATCGGTCTTTTGTCGGCTAAAACTACTGGTTTCTTTTCAAAATTTTGGCTTGATAATATGTCTAATTTTTCTTCATGGTTTCACCTACCGACTATAATACATAATTATTTTTTGCCATATGGGATTCGTTACAAATTAAGTTATACACTGCTTTTTTGCCGTCCGTCGCCACCAACTACCTACTGAATCTACACATGACTATCTTGATTCTATTACTACCTATAGTGATGTATTGAACATTGCTTATAATACTTCTGAATTAATTTCAATTGTCCGTTTTTATGCTGCTCCTTCCTTTCGTCAGCTCCTTGATGCACTTAACCCCCCCACTACCATGCTTCAGTTATATAATTTGGCTCAGTCTCATGTCATTAATTCCTTAGGAGATCTTTCATATTATTCATCTATTCCCCCACCTGGTATCGTACCCCCTCCCTTACCTATTTCGTTACCTTCGCCTTCCGTCTCCCCTTCTCCATCAACAAATCGTTCAACTATAACATGCTTTCGTTGTAAAGGTCAGGGACATATTTCTAAGTATTGTACACTCTCACTTTCGGGAAACGCCTTCCACCCACGTCGTTAGGCAGTCGTCGTATTATTGGGGAAATCCTGCCTTCATCTACTTTTTCTCCTGCTGAAAATGTTCCTCAGTTTTCTTCTAGTATATATAATGCTTCTTTTCTTCCATGTACTTCTCATGTGTTGATAACTGTGAATAATTTGCCATCGGTTGCTCTTTTAGATTCAGGTGCTGCCGTATCCCTTATTAGTTTGCCATTATTTGAATCATTAAAAGCCAATTTTCCTCATTTTCAGTATACTCCATCTTCTCGGCAATGTATTTCCGCATCAAACCAACCCCTTCATGTCCTTGGCACTATATCTTTAAACATTAAAATGCAATATTTTTCCTGGCCTTTTACTTTTCTTGTGGTTGAACATTTATCGTCTCCTCTCATTTTAGGTTTTGATTTTTTTTCTCACACTGGTCTCATTCTTGATTCCGTTCATTCCCAGGTTTCTTTTCATTTTTCATCCAAATCTGTTCCGTTGGTAAACCCCTTTGATTATCCCTTTTTCCATCAGTCTTCCTCCCTCACAATTAATTCCCTTTACTCTGATCAGGTACAGTCTCTCCTCCAGGAATTTTCTGATGTGATCACCCCTAACTTAGGGACTGTTAAGAACTTCACTGCCCATATCGATCTGACTGACACTACTCCGGTTCGTTCTTCTCCGTATTCTCTTAGCCCTCCTAGGATGAAGATTCTTAATGAATTAATTGATAAGATGCTTCGTGATGGCACTATCGTTCCTTCATCCTCCAAATATGCTTCTCCTGCCTTCATTGTCAATAAACCTGATGGCTCCTTTCGATTTATTTTCGATTATAGAAAATTGAACTCCCGTATATTTCATGATGCCTATCCGATGCCTAAATTAAATCCGCTTTTCAACATTTTTCTAATTCTCATTATTTTACTATTTTTGACTTCAACTCCGCTTACAATCAGATTCATTACGCCTAATGGTTTATATCAGTTCAAAAACAGTTCCTTTTGGGTTAAATCTTCGATCCCAGATCATGCAGCGTTTTGTTGATTCTTTATTTTCGGATCTTAAGTACAAATATTTATTTCCTTTTATTGACGATATCCTTGTTTATTCTCCTGATTTTGAATCTCACCTACTGCATGTCCGTGAAGTTCTTACACGTCTCCGTTCCGTTGGCTTGACTGTTAACCCTTCCAAGGTTCTTGTCGCTCAAACATCTATCAAATTTCTTGGTCATATCCTCAGCTCACAGGGTGTTGCTGTTGATCCTGACCGTGTTTCCGCCATTCATAAAATTCCCCCTCCTCAGAATTTGAAACAATTGCGCTAATTTTTAGGCATGGAGGGCTTTTATGAAAAATACATTCCTAATTTCTCTTGAATTTCGGAACCTTTAAATCTCCTTAATAGAAAAGGCATTAAATTTCATTGGACTAATTCTCAACAAATTGCTTTTGATACCTCAAAATCAAAACTTCCTCATGCCCCTCTCTTGCAAATCCCCGATTTTTCCCTGCCCTTTGAACTCTCAACTGATGCCTCTGACGTCGCTCTTGGTGCTGTCTTACAACAAACTTGTAATGGCCAAACCTTACCCATTGCCTATTTTAGTCGTCTTCTATCTCCTGCAGAACGAAAATATTCTGTCTACGAAAGAGAAGCTCTGGGGCTTCTTCTGACTATTGAACATTTTGCCGAATACTTGGACCATCGGGAATTTGTAGTACATAGCGACAATCAAGCATTATCCTGGTTGCTTCATAATGCTCCTAAAATAGGCCGTACTGGTCGTTGGCTCCTTCGGTTATCTCGCTTTAAATTTTCGCTCAAGTTTGTATCGGGTTTCCATAATTCAGTTGCTGATGCTTTATCCCGCCTTTTTGAAGATAATCAATCCCATGAACCTGAAATTGATTCTTTGCCTGTTAATGCTATTACCTCTATTTCCTCCCTTACAAATTTTCCCCTCTCTTTTCAGTCTTGTGTAGACCATCAGAAACAAGTTCCGTATTTCCAACAGCTGATTCAAGACCTTTCTCTTCCAAATTACTCTGGTCCTTTTCGTTTGCAGAATCATCTCCTTATTTTTAAACCTACTCCACGTGCTATTTCTCGCCTCGTTCTTCCTTCAAATTTACGTCCTATGATTTTTCAGTATTTCCATGGTTCCCCTGTTGGGGGCCACTTTGGAATGGCCAAAGCTTATGCTCGTCTTGCCTCTTTATTTTTTTGGCCACAGATGAGAAAAGACATATATTCTTGGGTTCGTTTATGTGATTCTTGTCAAAAACATAAGCCACTCAACCACCAACCCTATGGTACCTATGCCGCTTCTCCTGCCACTTATTCCGCTGAAAAATTCTATATTGATATTGTTGGCCCATTAGTTAAATCTTCAAAAGCAAATGCTTATATATTCACTTTGCTCGATGGTTTTTGAAAGTTTCTTATTGTTCGTCCGTTACGAAATATTTCTTCCCAAATAATTATTAATTTATTATTCACTCAGATTTTTCCTATCATTGGTCTTCCTAAAGTATTAATTTCCGATAATGCCTCTATTTTTACTTCTAAAGCCTTTTATAATTTTTGTTTCTCTCACGGTATCAAGAAAGTTTTTACCTCCCCATATCATCCTCAGGGAAACATTGTAGAACGTTACCATCGAAATCTCAAAACCTTTCTTTCTATTTTTCATTCTACTGACCATAAGTCTTGGGATTCCGAACTCCCCCATTTTGTTTTGGCAGTAAATGCTACTATTAATTCTTCTACCTCTTTTACTCCTGCCAAGTTGTTTCTTGGCAGTGAGTTACACACACCCCTTTCTTTATCTTGGAATTTATCCTCATTATTGGATACCCCCTCTCATCTTCTTACTGATACTCAACTGAATCACGCCCTTCAACAACTTCTTCGCGCCAGAGATCTTCACCGTAAGGCTTGTAATTCCCGAGTCCGTTCTCCATCTTTTCAAGTTTCTGATTTTGTATTATTAAAGACACACCCCATTAGTTCTACTTCTCAACATTTATCTGCAAAACTCTCCCCTCGCTGGATTGGCCCTTTCCGTATCCTCTCTCTTCCCTCTCCGACCACTGCCCTCCTCCAATCCCTTGACACTCCTACTGATGTTAAAAAGGCTCATTTTTCTCAGATAAGGAAATTTTTTCCTCCTTCTGTTCCTGAGGGTTAGGGATAGAGATTTCTTCCAGGCTGCCTTTGTTGTTCCTTTCGGTTAGGTTATTTATCTTCTTTCATTTGTCCATTTTGAGTTTTCTATACTTGTATTTTTTCCTTTCCTTTTGCTCACTCAGTTCTGCTCTCTCCACTCACCCTCGCCCTATGTCCGACTCTCCCATATATAAATTTTGGGGGTTTTATATTCCATTTTTGATTTCTAATATGGGAAACTTTATTTTAAATTACGTATATTGTCCTAAAACATTTATTTTTATTGCATCTCTCTCTCTGTATATATATATATATATATATATATATATATATATATATTAAGGCCACTCCTTTTTTATTCATGTGTACATTTTTGTAATTTTCTATTTCACTCCATATCACTTTTGTCTTCCTTTTTACTTTATGCCCTTTTTCCTCTTTTTCTCTCTATCCCATTCCATCCCATTTTCCCTTTCTCCCCTTTTTTCTTTTTATTTCGCTGCTTTGCCTGTTTGGTTTTTGCTTTCCGTTTCTGCTTCATCGTTCTACGAGTTCCGGCTATGGTATCTTCCGTGGTCACCATGGGAATTTCTTCTCCGCCTCTGGATCATCATCGTCATATCCCCAATCCTTCGGATTCGCCGAGTGGTGGGAATATGTTACGACCGCTCTACTACATCTTACCTTCTGCCTTCTGTCGCATTCATCTGCTTGCTCGCCCAGCTGTTCACTAACTGGCCTGTTCTCCGGCACTGTTGCTGCTTCCTCGTTGTGACGTCACACCTACGTATTTTTCATCGAGTAACTTCTCGAATCTGTTCACCACCTACATAAGCAAGCTATTCCTTAGTTTCCGCGGTCAGACATTGTGTTGGAAAACAACACGGGTGGAGAGAGCGGAACTGTTCGCTAGCGGCTGGCCCGTTGCGACGTTTTACCTACTTTTATTTGTGAATAGCTGCATTGTTTACCAACAGACTGGGTGAGCAAAATGTTACAACCTTTTATATCTTTCGTGGTCTATATCAAGATTTGAACTTTGAATGTTAAATTATTTAGTGGCTCCATGGTCTCCATTCTAACTAAGTCCTTCAGACTGATATCTTTATCTATCCCATACGCCAAAATAAACTGTGCTTGGACAAGTGATAGAAGTGTTGCCACATCCTGAACTTTTTTACAGGCCCGAGTGGTCGCTTACATTGCCAACGTGATAGCGTTTAAGCAACCTGGAAGGATTTCCCCCCCACTTTTTTCCTCTCTTCTTCCCTTCTCACTCTGCGTCCTTTTTCTTTCCCTTTCTTCTTTTCCGGTATTGAGTTGTAAAATTTTTTGTCTCCCGACGTGCTATAACTCTCTTGCCCTCCTTTGGGTTTTAAATGAAGATTGTAAGGGTGGCCTTAAATCATTATTTTTCGAATATACCCCCCTTTATTTCTTAACTAAAGTGTTTTTTAAAAAAGGTTGTGAACTTATACAGGTGCAGATTCTGGTTTTTTTTTCTGTCGAACTCTGGTCTTGGGCTTTTCTTTAAAATCATAATCGTTATTCCCAAGAATTCTTAATTATTATTTTTCTTGATTGTATTTTGGTTGTCAAACGGGATGAGCCCTTGTTAAATGTTTGTAATTCCCATTCTTTGCTTGTTATACACTACCTATTCTAGTCCTTTGAAGTTTAAATACAACTTATTTAAAATCAATTCTCCTTTTTTACATTTGGTTTGTTGTACGTTCTCTCTCACTCTTTACCTTTTCCTTCTCCCTTTTTTTTTGAAACATTGTACTTACCACGGACACCCCTCTCGGTTAGCTCGCCGTGGCGTCCACTGGCTCTGCTGATTGGTGAATAATAAGTCTGATATAGTAGGTTTGACCCAACGAGGCATTAAGCGCATGCCTTTCCGTGGTCCACCAGTGAAATAACATTTGTTTGCCTTTAGCGTTATGGTGTCCTAAAGATTACCTTTTGACGATCTTTGATGTTGTGGGTCGACCATCCTATTATTATCTATGCTAAGATTTTCGTCCTTTTTGCCATTGGTATGAACATAATATTTATTAGCACCCCACATTGACAAATTTCACCACAATACTCACTTGCCACAGTCTTTAGTCGACAGGTGTTTTGAACTGATGTAACCTCGAAGGATTTACATCTACGAATCGAAACCTTAGCCTCATGAACTTGCTCATAGTAGGACTGTATCAACTGGATGCAGACACCTACAGCAGTTGTTTGTGTTCCGATCAGTTAATGTCTGATTGATTCATTTTATGAATATAGATTAAATACTAGTCATTTAATTACCTACTGCAATGTTCACACGACTAGAATCGAACACTATAACAAAGAGATAGTGTCGTGTGCCTCAGATAAGGGGTCTATCACTTTTGACTACACAATAAAAAGCATGACAGCTTGCAACCGCCAGCTATTTAAAACAACTGCAGTCGTGTGCAATAAAAATCGTTTTGCACGACGCTTTTTTGTTATAGAACTACGGGGTTCGATTCCCGACAGTGTCTAGAATGTAAACAAAGGCACTCCGGATATATAAATTACTATAATCCCATTTTTAAATCGTAGGTTACATATACACTTACCTTCGAATTCTCATGCCATAACCGCGCAGCTAATTTGCTCTGTGTTGCATTGGCAACGCTAGTTTACACAATATGATTACAGTTAATATACAACGTCCATCATTTGCTTGGGGCGAAAATGAGAAACCGCGGATACACGTACACACATGCACTAACAGCGCAGTCAATTCGCTCCGTGTTGCAATGGCAACGCTACCTTACAAAATATGAATACAGCTAAGCTAAAACTTCCATCATTTGCCTGACACGAAAATGTTTTCTTTTTTTTTTGCTATTTGCTTTACGTCGCACCGACACAGATAGGTCTTATGGCGACGATGGGACAAGGAATGGCTAGGAGTGAGAAGGAAGCGGCCGTGGCCTTAATTAAGGTACAGCCCCAGCATTTGCCTGGTGTGAAAATGGGAAAACACGGAAAACCATTTTCAGGGCTGCCGACAGTGGGGTTCGAACCTACTATCTCCCGAATACTGGATACTGGCCGCACTTAAGCTACTGCAGCTATCGAGCTCGGTGACACGAAAATGAGAAACCACAGAAACACATATACACATGTCCTATTCCCGCAGCCGTTTCCCTCTGTGTTCAAAGCTACTTTGCAAATAATCATTACAGCTATGAAACAACTTCCATCATTTGCCTTGCACGAAAATAAGAAAATGCGGAAACACATATACACAAGCCGTAACCGCGCAACCAATTCGCTCGGGGTTGCAAGAGCAAAGTCATTTTACAAAATATGAATACAGCTAAAATGCAACTTCCAGAATTTGTCTGGTGCCGAAATGAGAAATCGCGGAAACACACTTTCACATGCCCTAACTGCGCAGCCAATTCGCTCGGTGGTGCAATGGCAACCCTACTTGACAAAATATGAATACAGCCAAGATATAACTTCCATCCTATGATTTTTATTCTAACTATGATATTAGATAAAGTTTTGAATCAATGATTTTTCTCCTGTAGGACAAAATTTTTCATGGTATCCCCTGCTGTGAAGTAAAATCCTTTTATCTCCACAGTAGTATGTTTTTTTATTGTTACGGTAACTAAATAACTATACAAATATTTGGCTCTGTCGCATGTGTTCGAATCTCGCAGAATCCATCTCCTTAGAAAAAAATGTTTTTCATTGTATCCCCTGCTATGTCGTAAAATCATTTTATTTGCAGTGATTAAGAGGAAGTTCAACTGTACGTCGGATGGAGACATACAACATTTGCATGTTTTACAATCTCTTACATGTTTGCGCGCTGGTTGCATAAATGTGCGTTTGTATCAACAGAGAGATTAATCTCATAATATACGTAGGGAACAGAGTTCGAATCTCATAGTGTTTTGTGTTATAAGTTTTTATGTTCTGAACACTAATTTAGAGCATGTCTTGCCTTGTCGGATGACAACATACAACATTAGCTTGTCAATTCTATATTTTTGCGTGTGTGGTAATTGTAACTTGTCTTGTCGAACGGACACATAGAGCACAGTAGCGTTGAAAGTTTTTCTGTTCAATAGTCAACATGTTTTGTCTTGTCAGATGAAGATATACAGTATTAGCTTATTCTACAATCAGTTCGATATTTTAGTGTGCGTGTGCTAATTGTGACAGGATTGAACCTGTTTGGTCTTGTCGAGTGGAAACGTACTGCACAGTAACTATTATGTTGTAAGTTTTACTGTTCTGAAAACTAATAGTCAACCTTTTTGTCTTGTCGGATGAAGACATTTAGTATTAGCTCGTCAGTTCCATATTTTTGCTAATTGTATTCTGTAACTGGATTGAACCTGTTTTGTCCTGTCGGGTGATGTTATAAAGCATTTGCTTATTAATTCTATATTCTTGCGTGCCGATTGCAAACGAAACACTATTGCTTTCTCCTTACCGCCCCCTCCTCCTACCATTCCCTCCACAACCGAAAAGGATAAAAACTTATGTGAGGAAAACAGGAGGGCAACGCTACACCAGTTTAATAACATAAGTATATCTGCACTAATTTTTTGTGACGTTCAATTCTATTTGCGCAGGAAGGCATCTGTCCGTAGGAGGAGGTATTGAGCTAACCTCAGTAACTGTAAGGAGGAGTTTCCCTTTTGCCAGGACGAGCCCTTTTGCCATACGAATGAGGAGGGCCCTTTTGTCAGGAGGAGAAGCCCTTTTGCCAGGATGAGGAAGCCTTTTTCCCTTTCGCCAAATGCTTGCTTAATCCTCTCTATAATATAGTGACGGGAAGGGCAACATGCTTTAAAATTATGCCGGGAAGCGTCATGTCGAGAAGGGCAGCTAGCATGCAAACTATGTCTGGGAAGTGCCGTGTAGAGAAGGGCAACATGCCACGTCTGCATATCTGAGGAGGAGGAGGAAGAGGAGGAGGAAGCTGTTATATTTTCAAATTCCATGGACAACGTAGTTAAGGTAACATCAGTGAGGTTAGGGTCTGAGAGTGTTTGGAAGGGCAGCTTGCATTAAAACTATGTTCTCTAAGATGGTAGTATGTCGAATAGTGCAGCTTGCCGTAAGATGGTGGTATGTCGAGATGGGCTGGTCATAAACTATGTCCTCTAATATGTTCGAATGTTGAGAAGGGTAGCCTGCTTTAAAACTATATTCTCTATGATGCAAGTACATCCAGAAGGGCAGCTCGATTTAATACTATGTCCTCTAAGACGGTAGTATGTCGAGAAGGGCAGCGTCAGGAAGGAGAGCTTGCCTGATGATGGGTTCCTTGGCTGTGTCCTCAAATTCTGCGGCATAACAGGGTTCCGTCATGATCATTTCAATTCCGCTCGCCTTACGTGGTTATGATGGTATCAATGAGGTTTTGCGCTTTCAGGGTGGCAGCAGTGATTTCACTTGTTTAAATTCCGAATCCACGTGTCTGAAAATGGCAGCTGTCATCTTAACAGCTGTCAAAAAGCACGCTGATTTGAAATTCCGCGCCCCTATGTGCATAAGGTTGCAACAGTGAGGTGTAGCCCCGTCAAGATGGCAGCACTGAGTTTAGCGACGCTCTGCTGTTTAAAATTACACGGCCACGTGGTTAAAGGGGACGGCTGTCATCTTGACAAGTGTAAATAAAGCACGTGGATTTCAAATTCCGTGCCCCTACATGCATAACGTGGCAACAGTGAGGTTTAGACCCGCCAAGATGGCAGCACTGCGGTTAGCGATGCTCTGTCGTCCATAAAAGTGAGGTTAGGGTCCGTCATGATGATCTGTTACCTTGACAGCTGTCAAAATGCACGTGGCCAACACGTGGCTTTGTTGACAAACAAGAGCACGTGGACGCGTCGCCATGACCACGTGACCCTGACGTCATGGGGTCAATGACCTTGGCCGAGGTGAATGACCCCGTGGCTGACGCAGCAGAAAATATACAGACTTGTGATCCAAAGCTGTCACAGCTCCTACTACCATCCAAAATACACTTGACTTCCTTACCGAAAAATGTATCCACAGTTAGATACTTTATCATATTTATTAATCTCAAATTCCGTCAGTTTCATAAACTCATATGAGTTTAACTTACCGAACAATTGATTAGCCATTTTCGTTATAATTTTATAGGGAAAAATGATAGAATGAATATTGATGAAAGGTTTTTCTAAATATATGGAAGCAAAACTTCATTGTCAAATAAGATGTGTAATATATGTGGTGAGGCAAACAGCATACCTTATTTCTATAAAAATAAGAATAAGAGAGATAAACATTCTACCACATGAGATACATAAAGAATACTGTAAGAATAATAGAGATAAAATTCGAGAATATTTTCATAATTGTGTAAAAAAAAATCCAAAAAATGTAATCCAGAATAATGTGACGCTTAAAAGATATAATGAAAACAAAGAATAAGTCCTTCAGAAAGTTCTCTGTGAGTGTTGTAAATATGAATGTAAAACAGATCTCAAAAAATAAAAACAGGCGCCCACAAAAATTAATGAATAAGTATTTTATAAACATTTCCTAAATAAGTGGAGACTCAGAATCTCTAGGCAATGGGAGTTGTTGAACTTAGACCTCTAGCTAGGACTGTGGATATATAAGGATATTATAGAATGAATAAATTTTTTTCAGAACTATTGCTACTCATTATAATATTAATCAAGGGAAGAATGAAAACTTTGGCGCTATTCTATTCCCTGATACAGATATAAAAGGCATTTATGAAACAGAATCAAAATATCTGAATAAAATTGTTTCCATTTTCGACGGATGTATTTGAAGAGCCAACAAAGAAACAGTTGAGGGAATTATTTCCATTCTCAACAGATGTGTTTCAAAAGCCAACAAAGGAAGAATGGAAGGAAATATTTCCCTTCACAACAAATATAACTGAAAAGCCTAGAACAAGAAATAACAACAAAATTTAGTTCTGTAATGTCTTGAAAACATATTGCAGAACTTCCATATTGAAAATACTAAAAATTTGACAGATCCGCAGTATTTCCTTACTTCTATTGAAGATAATGTTTTTCAGTTAATTAACGAAAATCTAAAGATTCACAATGGTTTAAAGGTGAACATGTCATAATTCTGCGACATTAAATTAGCCGATAACAATCAAGTTGCGAGATTTCAATTTCAGTCATGTAATCATACCATTACTTATGAAGAAGGTATCAAAACATATTTTAAGAGTGTTAAAAGTGAAATGTTATCAAGAGTAGCTGATTTTTAGACATGAGGATCAGAATGGACATTACATGTTCTTGGATTAAAATTAAAAATTAACAGGCATAATTCTGTAAGGTGATTATCTTAAATTAAATTACCACAAAACATTAAAGCAAAGCAAGCTAGTATTAATGTGAAAAATAATGACCAAAATTGTTTTCTATATGCAATAAAACAATAAAATCGGCATTATATACAGCAGATAAAGATTGTCAACCAGTACCAAAATATAAAAACGTTGCACTTGAAATTGAAGAAAAATAAAAGGAATTTGAATATCCAACTAAAATGTATGATATTTCAAAAATTGAGAGAAAATTAGATATATCACTTTATATATTCATTTGGTGAAACATTTAATGTTTATCCTCTGAAAATAACCAATAATAAGAAAGATACACTTATCTATTTGTTATACTTAAAAATGCAGAGAATTCATTGGTGTACTAAAGATTTATCTAGATTAGCATCAATGCAAATGAAAAATCATAATGGCCAGAAATGTATTTGTGATACATCTTTACTCCATTTTAATTCTGAAGAAAAATTGAAGAAAACAATTCCGGATTGCTAAGTAAATAAACCAGTTAAGGTAGAACTACAGAAAAAGGAGAAAAAGTCACTCTTAAAAATTATCTGAATACAACGAAAGTTCCATTTGTGATATATGCCAATTTTGTGAGATTCTTGGAGAAAATTGACACATGTCGAACAAATAGAGATGAATTATATACAATGATGTATCAGAAATATGAACCTTCCGGATTCTGATACTATATAAAGTTTGTTCATAGATATTACAAATATCCGGTTGTATATACTGTAGAGGACCACATACTAAAAGTAAATTCATTTAGATCATTAAAAGAGAAGTAGAAGAAATATGTAATATATACTCCGAATTAGAACCTATGATATCTTTATGTAAAGATGAAAAATTTGCTTTGAGAAATTCGAAAAAAAATTCCTTTATCCAAATCAGAATATACAACAGAAAAAACGAAGTTCATGATCATGGTCATTAAAATGAAAATCTACCTGTTTTCCAGTCAATGACCTGGTCAGGGATGGGATGATTGAAACCCCCAACTTGCGGCGAGGATAGGAATTGTTTCGACTGCCGGGGCCTGTCGCACTCCTCTGACTCCTCTGGGGCAATGATTAATGACTGACAGATGAAATGAAATGGAAGTGGAGAGTGTTTCCGGAATGAGAGATGAGAGGGAAAGAGGAGTACCCGGAGAAAAATCTGTCCCACCTGCGCTTTGTCCAACAAAAATCTCACATGGAGTGACCGGAATTTGAACCACGGTATCCAGCGGTGAGAGGCCGGCGCGCTGCCGCCTGAGCCACGAAGGCTTCATCATCATGTTCATCTGAATGGACAATTAATTTTTCCATTATGTAAATCTTGTAACCTCAAACGTAAAACTCCGACATTTGTTCCTATATAACTCCACAATCTATCAAGTTATGATTCACATTTATTTGTAAAAGCTCTTGGATAAGATGGTAAACCTATAGACTTGATTACAAATAACGAAGAGAAATACATAAGTTTTGGAATAGGAAATGAAAATATAAAGACGCGGTTCTTAGATACATTCAAATTCATGGCTTCTTCTTTAGATAAGCCATCATCAAATTTGAAGAAATACCAAATGAAGAACATCAAAAAGTTCTTTCCAGAAGATGAAGTAGATTTAGTTACAAGAAAACGAATGTATCCTTATGATTATATGGGTAATTGGAAAAGATCTGAAGAAACACAACAACCACCAAAAATTGAATTCTATAGTAAACCTTATTAAGAAGATTTAACTACTGCAGGTTATGAACATGCAAAATTAAATTGGCAAAAATTTAATATGCAGGACCTTGGAGAATATAATGATTTATATCTAAAAACTAATGTTTTATTATTAGGCGATGCTTTTGTAAATTTTAGAGAAACGTGTTTTTATATGGTTGCAGGATTAAGTAGCGATGCGATGCTGAAAATATCTGAACATCCTCTTGATTTATTAGATGGTTATGATGATTGGAAAGGGAATTAGAGGAGGAATATCACAATTTCGTAAAAAATACGTAAAAGCAAATAAGATATATTTAAAAGGTTTTGACAAAAATAAAAATAATCTAATTTTTCAACCCGTCATTACTCGCGGGTGAGCGCAGCGCTCACTTTAAATTTTAACAGCTTGTAACTCTAACCTAATGGAAATTGGGAAGCCAAGCTCTCGTCTACCTTCCTTTCTGAGTATCCCCTTTGACGGATACAGGAAAACGGAAACGTGAATGCTTCCCAGACGCTTTGATTTCAATCTTAGGGCAGACGCGAACGGAAGTGAGCGCAGCGCTCCCCCACGAGGATCCGTGTGACTTTTCGTGCATGTGCGAAAAAGTGCGAGTCTGAGTGCCGAGTGATGTTTTATTAACATATTGAGTATGGAACGTGAAGAACACATTTCTGATAGTATACAATGATAGTGAAGATTCGGAGGGATATATTGAAAACAGTGATCATGACACCAGCAGTGAAGTAGCCGCTGACGATTCTGATTTCGATGAGCACATCGGGCCTCATTATGTTGGTAAGGACAATGTCACGGTGTGGAACATTCCTCCCTCTCCACAGAACAGGCGACGGAGCAAGAAAAATATTGCCATTCATTCGCCAGGTGTGAAAAGACGTGCTCAGCACGCAGCGACAGTTCTCCAGTGGTGGGACTTGTTCTTTCCTAACAATGTGATTGCTGAAATAGTGTACTACACAAACGTTCATTTGTGGAAGTTTAGACAAAATTACACTCGTGAGCGTGAAGTCCTGGACAGAAATGTGAACGAGATAAAGGCCGTGTTTGGTCTGTTATACTAAGCAGGAATTATGAAATCGTCACATCAAATTATCCGAGACTTATGGGCAACTGATATGACAGCACCGGAGTATTTTCGCCTGGTAATCAGTTACAATAGATTTTATTTGCTTCTTAGTGCCCTGAGGTTTGACGATATCCGTACTAGGCAGCAAAGGAAAGCTCTGGATAAGTTTGTGCCTATCAAGAAATATTTCAAGGCTTTGTTCAGTGATGTGAAGACAATTACAGTGTCGGAGAATACGCCACACTAGGTGACAGCTTCAGACAGTATATTCCAAACGAACCATCCAAACACGGAATCAAAATTTTTGCCTTGGTTTGTTCTCGGATGTTTTATACTGCAAATATGGAGATATATGCGGGAAGATAGCCTGAACTTCCCTTTGTAATAGACAATAGTCCTAGAAGTGTCGTGAGAAGAATTGTTCAGCCAATAGAAAACAGCGGCCGGAACGTGACTGTCGACAACTGGTTTTCTTCCCTTGGAATTGTGAATGAGCTTGTACGGGAGAAGAACCAACAATGGTCGCTACACTGAAGAAGAAGAATAAGTGGGAGATTCCACCAGTACTAGTAAACACTAGATCGAAGCATGTAAATAGCAGCATATATGCCTTTGGGGAGTATTGCATGCTGATTTCGTATGTGCCTAAAGCGATAGAAATGTAAAACTCATATCAAGTATGCACGAATTACAAATAATTGATGAAACAACTGGGGACGTTATGAAACCAGAAGGACTTACCTTTTGTAATTTGAAGAATGGAGGGGTCGATGTTGTTGATGAAATGAACTCTTTGTACTCTGTATCTAGAGTGTGCTGCAGATGGCCTCTAAGAATATTTTTCACAATGTTGGATATTGCCTGTATCAACAGCCGGATTATTTTTCGTTTGATCACATCTGAAGAGTTACCGCGAAGGAAGTACCTGAAGACACTCCCCCTGGACCTTACAAAATTCCATCTTGAAGAAAGAGTTGCAAAATCTGGAATTCACTCAGATCGGCGTCTGAAAATCTGACAGTTCTGGGGAAGAAGCCCGATCCTCCACAGGTGACATCGTCCGGAAGGGAAAAGTGTGCATACTGTCCAAGAAAGAAAAACAGGAAAACAGCAGTCGAATGTGTGAAATGCAGAGCACCAATTTTCGGAGGTCCCATAGTAACTGTTTGTAAACAATGTCACTTTTCACATCCGGATCAAAGTGACTCGGAAACGGAATAAAGGTGACAACAGTGTTGAGACTTTATATTGAAACATCTGTTCCACAAGAACATGAACTGTTGCCTAATTTAGGATCAAGGACAGTTTTATAGGCAGAAACATTATTTTATTGGTTTTTGTTCAGTTTTCTTTTTTCTTTTTGGATTCTGTTTGTGCTGAAGTTGGTTATATGTCACGCTACTACCCAGATTTCAAGAAATTAATGCACTCAAATCTGAATAAAGTGAGCGAACCCCAATTCTAGTAAGATTAACCTAAATTTCTATGAATCAAGCATTCAAACCTATATCAAGTGACTTAAGCCCTACCATGTATACTATTATTTCAAAACTGCAATTATAGTGAATAAATCTCTTTCTCAGAATGAACGTTGGCAAAAGAAATCGTTAGGAAAACGAACGTACAGGAGGTGAGCGCGGCGCTCACCCGCGAGTAACGGCGTTATACATGCTGCCGCGAGTACTATCGGGTTAATGTATCTATATGGATGGGCAATGTCACAATATTCACCTTGTGGAGGATTTAAATGGCTAAATTATCCAAAATTGTATTTAATCTTTTGGGATAAAACTATAAAAAATATGGAAGATAATTCAGACCATGAATATATTCTCAAAGTGAATTTAGAATATCCAAAAGAATTACATGATTAGCATAAAGATTTTCCACTTGCCCCGGAAAATAAAATTGTTCAAGTAACAAGGGAATCAAAACTTATAACGACATTACTTAACGAAAATGAGTATGTTTTTCGCTATAGAAATCTAAAGCAATATTTAAGTTTAGGGATGAAAATGACAAAAATACATAGAATACTGAAATTTAATCAATCAGATTGTTTAATGAAATATATACCCAAATGAGTACAAAATCAAAAAATGATTTTGAAGAGGATTTCTATAAACTGATGAATAATTCAGTGTTTGGGAAAACAATGGATAATATAAGAAACGAAGTGGATATGAGATTAGTATCTGATGCTAAAATAGGGTAAATTAATAGCTAAACCACGTTTGTAAATTGGAACAATATTCAAATGAAACTTGGTTGCAATAAATATGCAGAAGGCGAAAATAGAGTTTAGTAAGCCAATATATCTGGGTATGAGCATTTTGTATCTATCAAAAATGCTTATGTATGATTACCATTTTAATAAGATGAAACCAAAATCTGGGGATTGTATTGAATTGTGCTATCAAGATACAAATAGTGACAAAATAATATAATTACAGAAGATTTTTACAAATATATGAAAGTTATGATTGAACTACTTGATACAGGTGATTATCCAGAAGGCAAAAATTACAAAATTCCTCAAGTTAGTAAGAAAGTATTAGGAAAGATGAAAAGTGAAAGTAAGGGGAAACTATGACAGAGTTTGCGGGATTAAGAGCAAAAATGTGTGCGTAGAAAATTGATGAAAAGGGGATGAAAATTCTAAAGGTGTGAAGAAACACGTAGTAAAAAATAAAATATCATTTGAAGATTACAAAGATTGTCTCTTTATCTGTATTGAGCAATACAGAACAATGAATCTGATCAGATGTTAAATACATGAAATATATACTGCGGAAGTAAATAAAAAGGCTTTATGTCCTCATCATAATAAAAAAAGTAATTTTATAATAGAAATAGATACCTTACTATATGGTCATTACAAACTGACTTCAATATCATGAATATTTTTAGTTATATCATTTATATTTCTTTTCATACCTTTTAAATTATTTTGAATCCAATAATAGATTCCTAATAATCCCAACTTGATATTCTTTTATATTTATCTGGTAATATGCAAACTATTGCATAATCAGCTCTACAACATTTTACATCCCGTCCTAGTATTTCGCTCACAAACACCAGTTATAAAATATTCATAATTTTGAATAAAATCACGTAACGTAATATTATAAATTCTGATTACTTATATTGTTCAAGTTGTGTTTAAGTTGTTGATTTTCGCTTGTAATTTTTTGATAATTTAAAACGTTAATTTTTACATCATCATAATCTGATTTAAAATATATTCTTTAATCACATTTTAGTTTTTAATTATATGTAAAGGTTTCATCTCTAGAAATGTCCGGCCCCATAGCTAAAGGGTTTGCGTGCTGGCCTTTGGCCACAGGGGTCCCGGGTTCGATTCTCGGTAGGGTCGAGAATTTTAACCATCATTGGTTAATTTCGCTGGCACGAGAACTGGGTGTATGTGTCGTCTTCATCATCATTTCATCTTCAGCACGACGCGCAGGTCGCCTACCGGAGTCAAATCTAAAGGCCTGCACCTGGCAAGCCTAACATGTGATCGGACACTCCCTGCACTAAAAGCCATACCCCCTTTCATTTCATCTCTAAAAATTATTTCCATAAATGAATACTTCTTTCGAAGTTATTAACACTAATATTATGCTTAATATCTAATAAATCGGCAATTTTTAAATAAAATAACTTGTAGGGTAAAGCTTTTCTTCTATAAGTATCATTAAATATTTCAAATACTTTTTCAATTTTAATTCTATCATTACGACATTCTATTCACTGTAACACGTATTTACGGATACCTTACTGTCTATAGTTATATTTGTTATGAGGGTTTATCTTTGGTGGATAACAATTATAACATCGATTATCGAATACTAGTCTTTCCACAGATGTGACAATATTCTAAATCGTTATCTATTTATATATCAAATTTGTCTACACAATATATAACCAAACGCTCTTTTTATTAAGGAATCTAATTAATCATGTTCTAAACGGGACACGATATTCTTCAAATTATTTATACTATCCTTTTTTACAAAAAAGTCTTAATGATATTTAGAGGGTGCAGATCAACACCCTCCAGAATTACTGAATATTAAAAATATTTAAGATTATTTGTGAGCCTAGATCTGGACCCTCCAGAATGAACTGAATATCATAATCACTAATTATATTGCAGGTTTTTATATTGTACCAGGAAGGCCTAGGTCCTGGTCCATGTTAATTGAAAGAAATGTTATTTCCAGCATTAAAAATCCGACCGACGTACGAAAATCCATGTAAAGAATGTTCCAGTATGTGCCAGACCCTACGAGTGCGCTAGGCGGAGTCAAGTGACGTCACCTGTCGCTTGAAGCTCACCTCCCCTAGAGATATTTCTCGAAAGAAATTTTCTTTTAACAGCTTTTTAACGCCTTAACCAATTTCAACGGGACAAACGCTGAATTATAGCAAACATCATAAAAGTTAATCCCTGTAAATTTCAAATTAATTCATCAAACGGTTGTTGAGTTATAATAATTTAAAGTCTCAACGAAATTACGTAATCACGGTCACATGGCCGAGAGAGCCGCCACCCCTCCCTGCGCTGGTATCTATATATGTCAAGGCCAGACAGCCCGCAAACTAGTACAAGGACAAGCAAACAGCTGTGTGAGTGAGATAGCGAAGAGACCGGCCCGCGTACAGTATGTTCGCGCAGTCACGGTAGAAGTACTTTCCGTCGTATCTCCGGAACGCGAAATTCTATCACCGATAGAATTATTAAAAGACGTCGCACTGCAGTTAGTATGCCGCGTCGCGATTACAATATAATCCTAAAGACATTTAAGACTGTAACGCGAGTGAACTTATTGGAGTACAAATATTAACTATTTCATTACGTGTGGACTTAGGTAACTTCAAGTAACATTGAACTTCTACTGAGCCTAATACTTAGAATTATCAGAACTCATATTCACGTCACATCAACATAAGACTCACAGTAGTAATTTGAGTGAAAAAGTGAGAACTTTTCTGTGTTAATATAACATTATAGTAACAGGATTAGCAGAAAATAATCCCTAGCAACTTCAGACTGTGTTCAAAGACTGTGCTTATCGACTTACTTTCTTTTCTTTTCTTAATTATGTGAACTGTGTGATTATGAACGTTTCAATAACGACTGTAAATAGCATTTCGTAGAGAAAGGACTGTGATTCTTCATACGCCATAAATAGTGTTCAACAGTGTCAGTGATAAACTACTCACACTAAGTAAATTTTCGTGTGCGAAAATCACCCGAACAAGCTACAACTCAACGTGATCCAGTTCCAGCTGTCATCACCTCATTGGGAACGTCAACATCGCCAATCCTGATTCTACATGGAACATTCCAGACGTCCATCTTTCGACATTTGGTAGCAACAGTTCTTGTCATAAGTGAGTAACAAACTGACTAAACTTTTTCATTTATTTTGAACAGTGAAACTTCAGTGTCGCGTGTGAACAATTTTCATAATTTCTCAAAAGTGATAAATTTAATTTCAGTTTCATTTCTCGTAGAAAGACTGTAGGCTTTCAAGTGTGCTATATATCGAGATTGACGAACTGAGAACTGAAAACTTTGATAATTTCTCATATCCATTTACAATTATAAAAGTGTGCTTAGGTTTAAAAAGACTTTAGGTGGAAATTCCCACATATGAAAGACTTTGAAACCAATGATATTTATGCCATTTTTTTAAGAAGATTATTTTCGACATTTAACTTCTATGCAAAATTTGAGTCAATAATCATACCGCAGGGTGAAAAATTAATAAATTGTTTTAAGAAAAAAATTATTTACCATCTATTATTCGCTCTGCGAGACTATCCTTCTCTGTATCGGCTCCAAAACCCAGTTCCACTCCCTGTGGTCCTACTCATGCCCTTTGCCCACAACTTTTCCTGGTACAATATGCTATTTCATTATATGTTAAACTCGGCTGCCAGACGGCGATTACATTTGCAGGATATTAAAAAGTTAATTCCTAATAAATGGAAGTAGTTATTGATATCCAAAACAACCAACCCGTTTTAAATGGCGAAAAAGTGGTTAGGATTATGGATGAAAAATAATCCATGGTTTAAAGAAAAATATATTTGTAATAGTTTAAAATATCAAGATAAGATTAAGCGATTAGAAGAAATGTTGGTAAAGAATATAATATTAATTTAGAACTTTATAAATAAGTAACGAAGAATCATCCAAATATATCACAGAATATGGTCTTTATGATTTAGTAAAGGCCTCAAAACTACCTGTAGCAAGACAGTTTAAAAGATGGGTAACTAAAGAAGTCTTAACAGCAATAAAAATATGGTGAGTACAAACTACGAAATAAAGTTAATTATTTAGAAAATGAAGTCGAAGGTTTAGACAAAATTTGAAAGTGTGAAAATTAGTGATAGAATTATGTTCAATACCGCCAGAGATATAATTCAAGAGAAAAATGCAATTATTGAAAAGCATGCTACTCCACCAACCAACAATATAGGAAAACATACTGAATTTATTTTAATCAAGATAAACCATTTGTGAGAATATTCTAAATCGTTATCTATTTATATATCAAATTTTTCGACATAATATATAACCAAACGCTATTCTTATTAAGGAATCTAATTAATAATGTTCTAAACGGACACGATATTCTTCAAATTATTTATACTATCCTTTTGTATAAAAAAGTCTTAATGATATTTAGAGGGTGCAGATCATCACCCTCCAGAATTACTCAAAATAATTGTGTTAATTCTAGATTGAATGAATTACAAGAAGATTATCGAGAAAAGGAAATAACTTTAAGAATCAGAAATCCAAAACCGATAAATCTATGTAATTTAATCAGAAAAGATTACCAATATTTCTCACAGAAAAAAATTGAAACAAGTTGAAATTGAAATAAAGAATATTAAAATAGAGCATTAAATAATTTCTTGATTTTTATCAACCCAACTATTATGTGCATTATCAAATCCTAACCATTTAATATAATCTTTTTTTCCTTAAAACTTTTTCAGCAAGAAATATACCTGAATATTTCGTTTCCTGTGACTCTAATGCATTAACTTTTCCTTCACTATCTTCGTTATTTATATATTTTATTTTATGTGTAATTGGATTAGTTAGAAAAAAGTCTATTATTTCAAATAACTGTATAGACCAATATTTACTGTATAACATTTCTCAAATATGTTTTCATTTTACTTATTCGAACTTCATCACCAATTTTATATTTTGGCTTATTTTGCAAAGTTACATCGTCATTAAATATTTCTTAAACGTTTCTTATTATTTTGATTTACTTCTTTTGGTTTCATATTTATTGTGCTATGTTTGGTAATATTATAACTATCTACTAACTTAGATAAGATTTATAATTACCTTGAATATCAAACTGTTCCCACACCTTCTCCTTTAATGGTATATTAAATCTTTCTACAACAGAAGCTTTAATTCTGAATAATTTGAATAATGACTATTGTCGCGGCCACCAAATTAGGCGGGTGACGAAAACTGCGCTGTCGTCGGATATGGGATCGGCGATGCGACAGATGGTCGAGAGTCGCTTACCTCCGAGCACGGACTGGCAACGCTGATCGTGCAGTGCTGTCTAGTTGAAGCTCATCCGCTCCAGGTCACCTTACCCGAGTCATTCCCTGTCATGCAGCTGTTGAGCTCGCACCGTAAGTGCAGTTAAAGATGGATAGTGAATGTGTTCAGCATGGTGTTTCTTCGGGTCTATTATCTGAAGAGGACGAAGTATGTGCGAGAAACGAATAAGAAACTCCTCCGAAGCGTCGTCGGTTGGAAGGGCTTAAGAAGGATTTAGCCAGCCAGACAAAATCTGTAATTGTGAATGTATTGCAATACGTACAGAAGTTGGCCGACTCAAATATTTTGCGGACTGTGAACTTCAAGAAAACCCAAGAACTGATTGCCAAATGTGTAATGTTAGCCTTCGTTCGGTCCAGAGATGTGTTAATGAAGCGAAATATTCACCCTACCATAAAATACTTTCATCTCCAAGGAAAACTTAATAAATTAGCTCTCTCATGAAGCCTTGAAGTACCGTACCAAGGTTGCCACGCTATCACTGACAATGCAACCCAAGTGAAATAATTTGGGCTCAAGTCAAGAGACAAGTCGCAGAGAGGAACAAGTCATTCAAAATAAAGGCCATAGAAAAACTCACGTCAGAAGCCATCGACCGTGTGACTGCTGCAGTTTGGGAAAAGTGCTTCAATGCGCGGAAAATCTTCAAGCAGACGATTGGGCTAAGGAAATAATAAGGGACGATAGAATAGAGCCATGACGATTCGACAGATAGTGAGATGAGTGATGACACTGACTAAGAAATCTTAGACTGCCTTTTATCTAGAAACCGATTCTTAATTCGTTGTAAATTAATGTAAACCTATTCTTTAAAGTAGTTCTTTTTCTATATTATTCAGTCCAATATACATTATTAAAATATTTAAAGTTATCAAGTAATAAAAGTATTTACGGCTTCCTGCAGCCTGTGCTGGAGCGCGGGCCCCGAACTGCCTCAGCTAGCGTTATTTACATGATCGCTTTCCGGAAAATTTTCCAGGAAAACTACAAGACTCACGGAAATTTGTTCCAGATAAAAAAATGTTAGTCAGGCGATTTTTTACATTTTTCCCGCAGACAAAATTTTATTGGCTGAAGAAATAAAAAATTGGCCACTTACTGAAATTTTCAATAAATTATTCTACGGATTTAAAAATGTACTCGTTTAAGATTTTAGTTTTAATAGTTATTTAAAGTGGTTTATGTGGAAAATACTTATACCAGTGAAATCAGCAGTCTTTCTGAAGCTTGTAGTATAATTTGTTTCGAAACATTATATGAAGTAACATCAGGAGCTTGAGAGAGAACAACTTGCTTCGCGCTCCGAAATTATGTGTGTTCAGTTAGACATTTCTTCGCCAGTTCCTACATAACCTTGGCAACAGCGTAATTTCTCTGACCCGCCTAATTTGGTGGCCGTGACAATAGTATTATATTTTTCATTAATTCCGAAAATTCATTATTAAATATCCTTTACCTTTATCAGTTTGCAGTTCCTTTGGAATTATATCTTCAAAAAGAGTTGTAAAAGCTTTAAAAAATATTTTAACAAGTTTTATCTTCAACATGAATGGTCCAAGAATAGTTCAAAAAATCATCTATGACTCTTAATAAATATTTATATCCTTTATTAATTTTAGATTACCTTTTAAGTTTCCAGTGTCTATTTCTACGAAATCAGCTTGTCAAACATCATCGATATCACAAGTTATAACTTTTTACCTTTAATTTTTTTACATAGGTATATGAATTTCGTTTATAGTTTCTTCTCTAATATTTATGTTTTCTAAAACTTTCTTACAAATATCCTTTTCTTACTTTTACATTCTGAACATAAACCTTCAATTTTATTTCGACAATCTTTAGTCGTAATTCTACAATAGTGAATTGTTTCACTATATTTTGCATTTCAAATACCAAACATGATTATGCATTTATTAAGAGAAATAATGTAAAATAATTATTTAAAGAACACCCTTATCAGGATCAGGTTCAATTGAATCAAGTATTATTTATCCAAAAATATGAACTTTGTCATGTGAAGGCAATATTTTTACAGGACTATCACCATTTTAAATACGTTTTGTTGTAAGGATTAACTTTAACTGGCTTGCCCAAATTTAAATGTGTAATAGTCTTTTCCGCCGGATTATCTAGGATATACACAGAAGAAAATTTATTGATACCACATCCACAATATAAAACGTGAATGGGATATTTGTACTCAACAACTGTGCAACCTCACCGACAAGTACACAAAACAATGCAATGAACGAACAACAAAATGAAAACGAACACAATACTTACCGTAAGGGCAGTAGCACAAAACACGAAGCGTGGAGGGCAAAAACATGAAGGAAAAAGGGAAGGATCTTATATTAACGTTGACAGGTTGCCAGGTCAAAATTACTAACTACTAAATAACAGACAAGATTAAATTTAAAAAACGGAATATTTACTTAATAATAACATTTGAAAGTCAGTATAATATAAGAACAGCTAAATATATATCTTTTTAAATTAAAACCAAAACGCAATTAACACAAAAGGGAGGAACAGTGTTTTATAATGAAATTAAATTAAGATGAAACGAAGCTGACATTTGCATAGGCTTCCTCAAAATGTAAAGTTGGAAAACTCATAACTAATACCATTATATATAATAGTCAATTACGTTAAATTAACGTACCGAAAGATTAAAATTTGTTTTTAAAAATTGGTTGCAACCAGTATGCGGGACCGCGATTACTAATTCTGTTTAAAACTGAAAACACACAAGAACACAAGTACAATAAATCAGTGGCTCCAACCGCGAATATAATTTACATAAATAAACGAAACCAGATTAAATTATAATAAAACAAAGGAGAAAAACATTTCCAACTAAATAAAAAATATCAATGGAAAAGATATAATTTCGCACATAATAACAGAACACGGAAGCACACGACAGGAGTGGCATTTACCGACGCCAAGCCAAAATCTCATTATAATCATCAAAGCCACCAAAATTAATAACGTGTCCATCAGATAAGATAAGAAACAGATGACCATAACGTAATAATAACAAAGGTAAGGAACCCAAACAATGAGTAGAATGTGACACAGAAAACGAAAGGAGAATGGCATAATGTAAGTTCAATTTCGACGAGCAAATTTCAATTTTTAACAGATTTGACGTTATTAAAATTAATAATAATTATTATTATTTATGCAAGAGGTTAGAAATTACATTTTCTTTTCTTAATCAGTTAGCCTACGGCTTAGATAATTCAGAATGAAGGGGGCATTGGATCACGCTAGGATACGCACATGAGGTGTCATTCATTAAAAACTGAACAATACAAATAACGGTCGTATCCAATAAATTAGACGGCCAAGGCAACAGCAACGGTTAGAAGGAAACTACAAACGACGAAGAAAACTTGTGGAGGAAAATCAACACCGAAATTAAATAACAGAAAAGTAATAAAAATAATAAGAAGAATAATAACGACGATAATACATATAATAATAAACCCCTCAAAGACTGGGTAGGAAAACAAGGTACAAGCCACAACACAGTAAGATCAAACAACTCACACAAAATATAACCTCATAGACACATAACTAGCGATTCTTAACTCCCACATAATTTAGTTACATACTTTTACAAATTGAGTCTTCATAACAATACAATGAAATTTGCTTGCAAAGGTTGACAGTTTTTAATTAAGCAACGAAAGTTTCGAAGAATGTGGTCCTTGGCTGTACGAGATCACTTGCATAATATAGACTTTCCAGTACTTACTTGAGTAGAGTTATCCAATACCAATACTTGCCATGTTGTTTAACGGTTAATACACACAAAACATTTCTTCTTACAAGAATAAAAAATTCAGGTTGGAGCACACTGAGCAGTATTTAAAAGGTAAAGGGCAAAGCTCTAAAGTACACAGAATTATCCACCAGAATCAGGCTCCGTTATTAAGG
Source organism: Anabrus simplex (assembly GCF_040414725.1). Classification (NCBI taxonomy): domain Eukaryota; kingdom Metazoa; phylum Arthropoda; class Insecta; order Orthoptera; family Tettigoniidae; genus Anabrus; species Anabrus simplex. Next base: position 25,408,488 of record NC_090266.1, on the reverse strand, counting down.
CTCTCCCATAACCCAAAGATGTCTCTTTAAGAGTTCTCCTTAACGCAGTCATGTTGAAAAATCCAACGCAACAGTCAGACTGTCCCGCTCTCACACAGAGCATGCGGAAGTCAGCCGCTCCCAGCATTCAAAGTCGCACACTGCGCATGGCCGCACGGCTATCGAACGATAATCGGGCGAATCAGATTAATCCAACATATATGTAACATTATGAGATATAGTTTTGAATTAAATGAGCATGGTAAATTCCACAATTAGGCAATAGTTTCAAACAATGAACGATAGATAACGTATCGTTTCACAAGTAGACATGCCAGATAAATAAATAAATACTCGTAGACGTTTTCATGTTAGAATTCCATTATGCCAAATAAATGTTAACTGCCATTTTCACGTCACAGTCCTCCCCTCCCGAAGCCAGAACACAGGGAACGTGCAAGTCCAGAACCATGGATAACATGCCATATGGTATAATTTCAAATTCCAAAAGAAATTGTCATACGTAGGATACAGGAAGAGACACACGGAATTTTCAAGTCCAAACAAAGACAAATGGTCTTACGTGGTTGCAGGTATGTTGACCTTCACACAATACCAGCAGATCAACATGTTGAGTGTGAACAGAATGGGATGCAACGTGGCCAGCGTCTCATCACGCACCACACAAGTCGACAGTATATGACACAGCACATTGATCACACCAGTACAGATTGCAGTAGGCAACCATAGGTATTACACACATTAGATATCCGATCAGCAGATGCATGGGTGTAACGGCACGAGAACAACTGGAACACCACACACACACGAGCACAAAGAGAGGGTCCAAGTGTACATAACCGACCACAATAAACGTAAATGATTCAACCACACATGTTAGAGACCAGAAAATTTTTCCACTAGGCTTCCAAGGCACTTTTGTAATGTTTCAGTATGTTCCGATGAATTACGCAAGTTGCACGTGTCCAAATTTACCAGAGATAATTTTGCACCCAAGTTAAACATGTACGTAACATCGTGAACGTCATTATATCAGACCACATTGTTTGTATCGGCATTTGATGAATCACCAAAATAATAAAGTTATTTTACATTCTTTTGTTGGCTAGTAGGTAAACACACACCATTTTTTAAATTACCAATTTATGAGTCATAGTATTACCCATCTAATCTTTGAAAAAATTTACATATTAAGATAAGGGGGGAATAACAGAAATATTCCAAGATTTCAAAAACATACTAGTATCGAGACTAAACACGAGAGATCAAAGAAATAATTTTGAATATTAAAGATGGCTCATGGAATCCAGTGGCATGTTACAGTAGTTTTAGTCCCAGTAAGTTAAGTAGAATTCAATAGACTCAGCAAATTGATAGGTCGAAGACCATTATAAAATTCACATTCATTTATATGATATACTAGCATTCTGCCCACACATTACATAATTCCACAGGACAGTAATGATACCAGAAGGATCCCAAGACAATGAACAGAGAAGTTAAAAGACCAGGGGGTACAGGGAGGTAAAAATGGAAAAGCATATACTAGATGGACCTTGCAGTACACATAATGACAACAAACCATGTACAGAAATCAGGTAACCCAGAACAGAAAATTAGGTAAACGGGTAGCGAAGACACAGAAAAATTACAGTAAACAGAACCATCCGTAACCATAACGCAGAGACCACACGGATAATCGATCCAGAATAAGTAGCAAGCAATGGCAATAACTGGAGACTTCGCAAGCATAAAAAGGTGACGGTGAGTACTCAAAGTGTGTCGCACGAGATCACCATGCAACCATTACCGAGGCCAATAACCATATGACAGCCAACAATTACAGTCAGGACGAAGGCAACAACTGACAAGACATCTAAAAGACATTACATCAACCAGGACCAACTCTACGCAGCATAATAAGGCCAAAATATAGGGAAAATTACATCGCCATATAAATAATCTTTGAATAATATGAGCACAGTTGTATTATCACAACCATCAATGTTCAAAAGAACCTCTGGATAAACCAGGACTAATAATATGGTCGCCCAACGGCAGTCCATCCTGTGTGATTATAGCAATTACCACAGACACCCTACCAGCCAGTCGGAATACACGGAATGTAATAAAACATAAACGATGAAGGAATGATAAGTTACACGGTGACAAAGCGCATTAGTTGATGGAGATGAACCTTCAATCAATCAGTTGGGTCCCATACCCAACGACGGACAAGGAATTTTAGGAGCTGTCGCGGAACAACCCCAAATAATCTCATACTCATTGGAATAGAACCCAGAACAGTCAGATGACAACCAGGCAACAACATAGAGTTGCATGAACATGCAGGGTGGAGCCAGAAGCAACTGAATTACAAGAGTTTAGGTTACGAAACCAGATAAGAAACTAGCAAAGGCACCAACTAATGAATACCTTAAGTAAATAAGCTAAATCGGAAGAGGTTACACAGAGACAACCACCAGTTGCAAGGAAAATTTCTCGTACACAATTTTTTCATAATAATACCAGATCACATACAACATCAGATCCACGGATACAAATCAAAAGAGACATAAGCTCTCATACCACTAGACATCAAATGGAAACATTATCAGGTGAGTGTACATTCCCCAAGTGACAACATTTACAAATACACTCCCATAACCCATATAAAATGAACAGAAAGAAAGATTTAACTCAGAAGGTTAATTCCAGTACAGATCCCACAATTATTTGGTAAAGAACAGCACCAGTAACCACCCAAAAATTGCGAGACCCACAACCAAACTCCGAACATGAAGACTCAGTAAAAACGAAGGGTCGTTTCATCGATAAGCCACCTGTACTCCACACCAGAACTCAGAAATTAACCCACACAACAACCATGAAGCATCAGCAACAACACATATGTATAGCGACAAGAGATAAGGACAACCACGAATCAACACATGCAGCAACCCACCAGGACAAGCAATGAAAAATCAGGAAGAATGAAAAAGTCACTCAAGCACATGGCCAAAACTGACATCATTAACCAGCACAAGAATATCACACACATGCGTGACACCAGTCACACATCATAAGCATCAGAGATTGAAACCCAGCGCAAGAATTTAGTACAGATACACCCGACAGAAAATAAGGAAGGGGAAGAAACTAATCCACAATGGCCATAATTAACCAGGTCAAGGAAATCACAAATTTACCAAGAAATTAAGAGCACACCACATTACAACAAGACCACATGAATGAAGTAAATGCACACAGTAGAAAAAGGTGAATAAAAGGGGAAGAGTAGTACCAAGAGAATTAGGACATGAATCACATGAGCTACAGAAATTAATCACTCCACAACAGAATTGACGGAACTACCTGACATGGACACATAAAATTAAAAAAGATAATATAATCTCAGATGAACCATACAGACGTAGCCTATCACCGTTCAATGAGTAAACTCATTTCAGAGTACATGACAAGAACACTGCCCAAGGTTACATTAATAACATTAAACACAACAGTTCCAAGTGAGATTCTCATCAACACAACATAATCACATGACATATTCATTCACGAGTTCAATTCAGACCCACAACAACACCATATCCAGAACGGGAACATGCTCAAGACCACATAAAGCAAAATAGGAAGAAACTTCCACAGAATATGCCCCAGATATGAACCAATATAGGCCTACACAAGCAAGAAACACCAACAACATGAGAACTCACCCTATTAAATAAACTCACAGTAATAACACATGACACATATCAACCTGGACAAGGCAGGACAGTAAAAATAAAAGTGGACGGGGAGAGTCACCATGGGTCAAGATTGTAAATCAATTTCACATGTTCAGGCCAAACAGCGAGGTGGGTACACAGTCACTGGAAGAGGAAATGAAATGAAAATACAATTTCATACCACTCAATCTGGACCACGAATGAAGCTGGAATAAAAACATCACTTAGATATTAAATGCGGGTTACAACAGCAGTTTCAACAGCCAACACAAATTAATCCAAGTAAATCCCTCCAAGGACAGGCACTGCAATTCTAGCAAAACCTATAGTATAACAAGAGGGTGCCGATAACAAGATGAAAGAACATCACATCATTAATGTAAAATGTGGAAGAAATTTTCAATTATTTAAATCTGAAAACAGATTAAGTAAATATTTCACAGAATGAGCAGACCCAAAAACCCAACAACATTCCATGACCACGGAACATGGTATATAAAACAAGCGGCAAGTGCACAGATACAGAGCCACGCCATAATCTAAGGGCAGGAGGAGAGCAACAAGAAAGTCTCGATTACATATGAAACACACATTAACCCATATATGCCCGCAACTTTTGTTTTTGAATGAAGTGCTCATTTTCACATTTGTTGCTTCTTTTAGTGATATTAGGTTAATGGCAACACTGATTTTTTGTTTCTATTAGCGTTACTGTCTGATTGGCCATGGGTCGAAAACGACCCTGTGGGCATATAAACTACCTTTTCCTAAATTGTTGTCATAACATATCTTACAGTTATTTACTAATACAGACAACTATTATTGTGTGAAATGTTATTGTTTTGTTTATTACAATTATACACACATATTATTACACAGGTAATTATGAGTTCAAGTACAATGGTGAATTACAACACATTCACAAAAATATTGCAGCACTAGAAAGTTACAAGCACTGTGTGCATCTTACACTGAAGTCTCAGTCTTCATGAAAAGCTATGCATGAAACTTTAAGAAACATTTATCATGCAACGCGACATTGCATCTCTTGCATGCTTTCATGGTTTTACTTTTGCACGAAACACATCTTTTACGTTTCTGACCCACAGTAATCATATGACCACCACTTTTGCGTGCAATTTCTGGAACATTCTTTATGACATTTCTTGATCGGGTAGATGGGCCGGGTTGTGTTCGCACAACTCCGTATTTCAGAAGAAGCGTTTTAGCTAGTTCCCTACGAAATGATAGAATAACGAGCTAGAAGGTAGGCATTGTTCACAGAAACATCTAGCAGCCAAAATACAATCGGTGTGTACCATTTCTTTCCCCTAATTCCAACCCGGTACACAACAACATTGCTATCCATTTGATCCACTCCGCGCATATAACCATTGTACTGATGAAAACCGAATGTCTGAGGAATGGCAATTCCTTTCTTCTGTGCTGAAGAGTACCTTTGCGTGGGTCGAATAGGATGAACTCCGTACTCACTTGACAGGAGCGTAACAACGTTGTTATCATGCCACCTAATTGCATTGATACCGTGTTTCTTGTTTATCATGGTGTCAAATGCTCCTCTAGGCTCCTTGCCCATAACATCAATTCCCTTTAGTGGACAGTGTCCTGTACGGTCCTTTCTAACAGTTCCTGTTGCCTTTACACCTTTTGTCTGAAGCAATGACCTTCTTCAGCGGGAGGTTGTATAGCCACATCAATAGTTGAAACCTCTTCTTTGGAAGATAACCTTTCAAGCTCTTCTAAAATCTCAAAAGTTATAAGACTGTTTGGGAAACTCGGAAACCTGAGAAGAAGAACTCTTAAGTTTTAGTACCGAGTCGGTAATAGATTCCCGTGATAATTCCCTCTTCCCAAATATAAAAACGTTGCAATAATAATGCAAAGAAACTAAACTATATCTTATCATTGAGCAATAGCGCAATTATGATCATATTTTATGAAATGCATGAAAGGTTCCTTATATGCCCACAGGGTCGAAAACGGCCCATATCAAATATCTCGTTTTATTACATGATCATATAGAAAAATTAAAAAACTTGTGACATGTAGTCGTAAACTATATTCTTTACTCTAAGTAAGAGCACAAGAACCAAGCTAAAATAATAAACAGCAAAATTGTCAACTTACATTTTCTGCCACACTGCATCAATACTATGCTGAAGGATATAACACAGCAATCTGTTTGCAGTTACAAGGCAAACGATACAGCTTCAAATCAACAATCACACATTCACAATAATAGCCAACATGCTGACAAATACATAATCATGATTTTAAATCGAAAACGAATGCATGGGGATAAATGATGGCAAATGACTATTGTGGGTCGTTTTCGACCCTGTGGGCATATATGGGTTAAGAACAATTACTTGGGTCCATCTCAGTTTTACAATTTTTAAATTTAAAAGGTTGGTCTCTCTTGGCAGCTAGCAACGTTGACCTGGGCAAGTTATCAAGTTGTTGGAACAACAACAAGAACAAACACGCTCTGATAAAATTGCACTACTGCAACCTTACCAAGAAGTACACAAAACAATGCAAATGCACGAACAACAAAATGAAAACGAACACAATACTTACCGTAAGGGCAGTAGCACAAAACACGAAGCGTGGAGGACAAAAACATGAAAAACATTAACGTTGACAGGTTGCCAGGTCGATATTACTAACTACTAAATAACAGAGAAGATTGAATTTAAAATAGGGAATATTTACTTAATAAATAAAATTTGAAAGTCAGTATAATATAGGAACAGCTAAATATATCTATATATCCCTTTTTTCATTAAAACCAAAACGCAATTAACACAAAAGGGATCAACAGTGTCTTATAATGAAAATAAATTACGATGAAACGAAGCTGACATTTGCATAGGCTTCCTCAAAATTTAAAGTTGGAAAACTCATAACTAATACCATTAAAAAATGGTTAATTACGTTACCTTAACGTACAGAAAGATTGAAATATTTATTGCTTGCAACAAGTATGCGGACCCGCGATTACTAATTGTGTTTAAAATTGAAATTTGCTACACTAGAAACGAATAATAAGTTACACGCAAGGTCACACACAAGAACACACGTACAAAAAATCAGTGGCTCCAACCGCGAGTAAAATTTACATAAATAAAAGAAACCAGATTAAATTATAATAAAACAAAGGAGAAATACAATCCCAACTAAGTAAAAGATATCAATGGTAAGATACAATATACGTTCGCACATAATAAGAGAACACGCAAGCACGCGACAGGAGTGACATTTACCGACGCCGAGACATCATCTCATTATAATCATCAAAGCCACCAAAATTAATAATGTGTCCATCAGATAAGATAAGAAAGGGATGACCATTACGTAATAATAACAAATGTAAGGAACCCAAACAATGAGTAGAATGTGACAAGAAACGAAAGGAGAATGGCATAATTTAAGTTCAATATCGACGATCAATTTTTAATTTTTAACAGATATTACGTTATTAACATTAGTAATAATAATTATTATTTACGTAAGAGGTTAGAAATTACATTTTTTCTTAAGCAGTTAGTCTACTGCTTAGATAATTCAGAAAGTAGGGGGCTTTGGTTTACGCTAGAATACGTACATGAGGTGTCATTAATTAAAGACTGAACAAAATAAAATAGCGATCGCATCCAATAAATTAGCCGGCCAAGGCAACAGCAACGATTAGAAGGAAACTACAAACGACGAAGAAAACTTGTGGAGGAAAATCAACACCGAAATTAAATAACAGAAACGTAATAAAAATAATAAGAAGAATAATAACGGCGATAATAAAAATAATAATAAACCCATCAAGGAATGGGTAGGCAAACAAGATACAAGCCACAACAGAGTAAGATTAAGCAACTCAGACAAAATACAACCTCATAGACGCGTAACTAGCGATTCCAAACTCCCACTAATTTAGTTACATACTTTTACAAATTTAGACCGTAACGATACAATGAATTTTGCTTGCAGACTTTGACACTTTTTAATTAAGCAACGACATTTTCGAATAATGTTATCCTTGGCTGTACGAGATCACTTGCTTAATGTAGACATTCCAGTACTTACTTGAGTAGAGTTATCCAGTACCAATACTTTCCATGTTGTTTAACGGTTAATACACACACAAAGTTTTCCTCTTACACCAATAAAATGTTAAGGTTGGAGCATACTGAGAAGTATTTAAAAGGTAAAGGGCATAGCCCTAAGGTACACTGAATTATCCACCAGAGTCAGGCTCCATTACTAAGGCTCTCCCATAACGCAAAGATGTCTCTTTAAGAGTTCTCCTTAACGCAGACATGTTGAAATCTCCAACGCAACAGCCAGACTGCCCCGCTCTCACACAGAGCTTGCGGAAGTCAGCCGCTCCCAGCATTCAATGTCGCACATTGCGCATGGCCGCAATTCATAATTCATAATGTAACGGATCAAACACCCGATATATATAATTAAAAACAATTGCACGCTGGACGCCATGTTTCGAAATTAAATGTAATTTGAAACCGAATTTAGATATAAAAAGTACTAAACATAATTTAATGAGACCATCTCGGTCGTGAGGTATAGGGATACTAACCATTAAATACCATGTGGAAAAACATAAGGAACCTACTAGAAAGTCAATTATTTAACGACGTAAAGACAAAAACATATTTTTAAAAAAGATCAAATTACGTAAAAACGAGTTTTTACCTAAATTAAAAATTACTGACTGAGATTACAATTCATTACTACACGCGCGGACTTACATTAACAGGGATTACTAATGCTCACCGTAGGTTGATCTTTTCGTGGTCTGCTTCCGTGGTTGATCGTTGTCGTCCCTCTTCCACCAGTATCATCCTTGGCATCTGCTTCATGGAATGGATTCCACCCTGAATCTATCACTCCCTATTTTGCTGAGTACCAAAAACATAGTTCCAGCCTTACAATGTGAAATTCCACATCGGAATTAATTGTATAGGGAGAACGGAAAACATCCAGTCCTTCTATATTATTTGAACTTGTCTTTCTAAATAATCTGAGGAAGTCTCACAGAGCCGATAAGAAATGTTCAGTATAAGCACATCGTAAGCGATGCACTCAAACAGCAGAGTTGTATGCAGAATGCAGAATGAAGAAGAAAGAATCGGAATCAGAATGGTGAATGATCTTCACCACGCCGTGTAGATCTATATAAATCCTCTTCATATTCCAACTTCCTCCCTTGGTGTCACATGACATCTCGTTCCAGTGAGAGCCGATATGCATCACCCCCCCCCCCCCGTCTACATATAGATGAATTATCTGTCCTTGACAGAAAAAGCCCTCCTGATAGGAGCACATGATATGGGGTAATTTAGCCTCCCAACAACGAAATTAGGTATCTTCCTCTTGCTGTTGCGTACGTTTCCAAGAACCATCCAAAATTAACCTTCCTGGACTATTGCAAGACACCAAATAGCCTGTTAGCGCAAGACCTGTCTTGACATTACCACGGAATATTCTAATATATTACAATTAAAAATTATATCTCGTTCTTGCGTACAATTACATAAATGATGATGATAGGCGTTAATAATGAATAAAATTACATATGATACATGATACATATATATACAATTAATTCGGATGGGCAATCAAATTACGTACATGTCGTGGCGACCACGATTATTACAATAATTCAATTCAAAATCAAAATTTTCTTCAGGCAACAAATCTTTAATTTTCGCATCAATACCAGTCTTTTTATAAACATTATCATCTATATAAACATTATCATCTATATTTTTTATAGAATTGGGTGTTTTTGATTCGTCATAAAATTTCTTTTTACGCAAAAATCTTTCATTTTGTTATCTACAGCCTTCTTATTATAAAAAAACTATAATTTATGGATACCATCAGACTGCGGAAATCTTCATCAAATTCCTTTCTAGGTAACAAATATTTATTGTTGTATACATCTGTCTTTTATAGACATTAACGTGCTAGATTTTAATAAATCTAATATTCTTTTGTATTCGTCATAAATTTTTTTGTATGTAAGAAATATTTAATTTTATTATCCACATCTGCCTTTTTATAAACACCACCATTTATAGTTTTTATTAGAATTGTTATTTTTTGTTAACTGGGGGTATTTCTTCACGATCACCTTCTTTAATTTTATTTCCGAATATATACATTTATTTCATTTTAAATGTCATTAATGTTATAATTTTATGAGTGTTAAACCAAAAGTACACAAATGGCCACATATATATTCATCAAAATTTTGACATATTTATGTAATATAACACAAATTATTTGAACCTAGATATTTCATTGTATAGTATATAACAACAAATGCATCGAAAACAAATTTTTCAGTATTTATTTATTTTAAAATAACAAATCCAGGGAGTACCAAAGTGATCAGAAGTATGTGAATTAACAATTCCTGTTTCAAATCTTTTTGATCTAGCATAAACACATTTCTGAAATATTATATTTTAAAATCATTAACTGTTGTTTCTTAATCGAAATTACTCAGTGGTTTATTATATCTTTTAATTATTTTTTCAATTTTTTTACAAGTTTTTCTAACTCTACTACATTACTTTCCCATTTCAAAATTACGTCCTTTTTGTCCAGCTAGTTCAACATCATTTTTTGTTTATTATGAACAGAAGTTGCAATTCCTTCTGCTCCAGCAGCTGATGCTTCATGAGCACCTAATACAGTAGAGACAATACGCGACACTCAGCGAAATATCGAGGGACAACTAGTAGAGCTCTCTCTAGCGGACTAACCTGAGAACAACTGATTCTGTCTTATGAGAACGTGTATTTGTGTGCGAAGTTTTTGGTGTTATTTATGCGTTTTCAGTAAGTTAACATAATTAAATAGTGTCCGACTCGTTGGCTGAACGGTCAGCGTACTGGCCTTCGGTTCAGAGGGTCCCGGGTTCGATTCCCGGCCGGGTCGGGGATTTTAACCTTAATTGGTTAATTCCAACGGCACGGGGGCTGGGTGTATGTGTTGTCTTCATCATCATTTCATCCTCATCACGACGCGCAGGTCGCCTACGGGAGTCAAATAGAAAGACCTGCACCTGACGAGCCGAACCCGTCCTGGGATATGCCGGCACTAAAAGCCATACGACATTTAATTTCATTAAATAGTAGCGTGTCATTCCTTAATATCTCCTCTCAACATGAGGGGAATGGTATGTGCTGTGTTTGGCTGCAGTAACAATGAAGTAGAGAATAATGCGCGGTCTTTCTTCTGTTTCCCTCGTGACAACAAAATGTAAGTGATATTGTGTTTGCATATATATTCTTCCAGTGACAAAGATATTTTTATAGTACTTCATAATCTTCTGACCTGCTGGACCCATATTTTAACTGTCTTAAAATATAATACGCATATTTTATTGTATAGTGCAGCAGTTAACCTTCAATACCGATGTGTTGTTGTAGGTGTGATGTGTGAGTTTGTTTTAATTCAGGAAAATACATATGCAAATGCGTGTGGACTGGTTGTGTTCCAAGTTACCCAATTTTGAATGTCGTAATGCGCTGTCAAGCACTGAAGGTGATCTAAGAAATGTACATATTTTGTTGAAACAATACGATGACGCCAATTTGCTTTAACCTAATGTAATGGAATGGAAATATGGGAAATATTCCTTGTAGGAAAAGTTTGAATATTTTTGAGGCTAAATTTTTAGATTTTCTTTCTGTTAGTTGGCTTCAAGTTAAAAGGAAAATTGTCCAGCTCTTAAATGTAAATTCATTGAATCATGTCTGTAAGAAATGTGCATATATTTTTGTTGACAATTGTTTTAATAAGATGATACAATGCTTTTAAATGAGAAAAAAGAAAATTCTAGCCATGAACGTTCAGGCAGGAATTGTAAAGCTAAAAATGTAATGCATAAATGTAATATCAAGCCCTTTCACAGCAGTCCATTTCACATCTTTATTATATGTTTAATTTCAGTCTTTAAATAATAACCTGTTAAATAATACTTCATTCATTTATCCAGAATTGCTTTAGCAGCTCTGAAGTTAATATTTTGGTAACACTTTCCTTCTGGACGTAATTTATTTATCCATTTCCGTATATACATTTCCACGGATATTTGAATTTAAAGCGAATTTTCAGGTCAAGCCACTACTAGTGCCACTTGTGACTTGTCTCCCACTCTAACAAGGCTAAATCCGGAAGTGTCGCGTATTGTCTCTATACTGTATTTGGCTTAATGCAGTCATTAAAATTGGTTAAATCTTCCTTCGTGTTTTGTTAATGGAGAACCTTCCTTTTTCTATTTTACATAATCATATATTTTCCGCCTCCGTGATATAGTGGCTACTGTGATTAGCTGCCATCCCCAGAGGCCCGGGTTCAATTCCCGGCTCTGCCACGAAATTTTAAAAGTGGTACGTGCGCTGGAACGGGTTCCACTCAGCCTCGGGAGGTCAACTGAGTAGCGGAGGCTTCGATTCCAACCTCAGCCATCCTAGAACTGGTTTACCGTGGTTTCCCACTACTCCTCCAGGCAAATGCCTGGATGATCCCTAACTTAAAGCCACGACCGCTTCCTTCCCTCCCCCTTGTCTATCCATTCCAATCTTCCCATCCCCCAGCAAGGCCCCTGTTCAGCACAGCAGGTGAGGCCCCCTGGTCGATGTACTGGCCATCCTCACCAGTTGTATCCCCAACCCAGGACCTGAAACTCCACGACACTGCCCTTGTGGTGGTAGAGGTGTGATGCCCTGCTGAGTCCGAGGAAAAGACCGAAGACCGACCCTGGAAGATAAACAGATGAAAAAGAAGACAATCATATATTTGTTTTAAAATTTGAGTAGCAAATGTTAATAACAAACTTCCACCTTTTTAAATTTTTGTTTATATATGATTCTTTTGTATATCGGGAAATGATTGTGGGGCTAGAGCATGGGAAGTATCTCAGGGGGTGTTCGGTTGATTTTGGGGCAGGTACAGAGACAGATAGTATCGCAGGGCGAATAATAGATGGTAAATCTTTTTGATAGAGTTTATTAACAATATCCACGGAAAAATCACCCTGCAATTGGAATTGCATACTCAAATTTCTAGCTAATATTTGCCAAAAAGTGCAAAATACTATATTTATGTTACAATCATCTGTGACGTTTATTTGCTTGAGTATGTCCAAAATAATTATTACACTTTCATAGATCATGTACAACCTACAGTTCATCTAATTTAAATGCAACCACAAAATATCACTTAGCATCTTGAATATTATCCAGTTCATCACTTATGGTGCTGACCTACAGTCTTTCTAATTTTTAGAGCATAAAATGAACACACATTGTCGTGAAAAATTTTATAAATTAAATAAAATATTTGATCACTTCCTGTATGTCTCTACAGTTCGTTTGAATTGAAAAATGAAATTAATAGAGTTCATCTAGGTAAAGTGAATTCAATTAATTAATGACTTTGAAAAGAAATTTATACTTTAAAAGCAAAATATGATATTCTTTAAAATGATGATAAGTTACGAGTTGATATGCACACGAAGCACTTGTTAGAGCACTGTAATGAACTAAGTGCTTTGTAAAATTTCAGTCAATTGTTATTACTCACTCAGAATACGAGAAGATCTGCTTACAAGTGTTTGAGTTGTGCTGTACGGCAACTTGGTGTCTGGAACATTCCGCAGAATGCGCCAAGGATCGAAATCAGCACCGGCGGCGTTCAGTGAAGATACCACGCCAGTATCTCTGGTCGACGTCCCTCGATGGGTACCATAACTGAAGAAACAACGTAAATCCCTCGTTGGAAGCGACGTTCGATGTAGCAGGATCTCGTAGCACTTCGCCAAGATTTCTGTTGTTCTTGGAGGTAATGTCGGAACACGGAAAGTTCAATTGGCACTATTGAGCTCACATATTAATACTACACACCGACGTAAGTTGTAATGCACAGTTCTAGTCTTATATTAATTTTACGGTTTGGCACAGTCCATGCTACGGAAAACAAAGTTTTATACAACACAGTTCATAATTGTCACTAAGTATTTCTGAGGTTCGAATGTAAAGTAACGAACATAGTAGATACATACATACATACATACATACATACATACATACATACATACATACATGCATACATACATACATACATACATACATTATCATTGTAGACTGTTATGCCTTTCAGCGTTCAGTCTGCAAGTCTCTGAGAATTTACTAAACGTCGCCACAATCCTCGATTTGCAACTAGTTCATTTAGTTATATACCTCTTATCTTTAATTCGTTAGAAACCGAGTCTAACCATCATCGTCTTAATCTCCCTCTACTTCTCTTACCATCCATAGCAGAGTCCATTATTCTCCTGGGTAACCTATCCTCCTCCCTTCGCCCCCACATGACCACACCATCGAAGCCGGTTTATGCGTACAGCTTCATCCACCGAGTTCATACCTAAATTAGCCTTTATCTCCTCATTCCGAGTACCCTCCTGCCATTGTTCCCACCTGTTTGTAACAGCAATAATTCTTGCTACCTTCATGTCTGTTACTTCTAACTTATGAATAAGGTATCCTGAGCCCACCCAGCTTTCGCTCCCGTAAAGCAAAGTTGGTCTGAAAACAGACCGATTTAAAGATAATTTCGTCTGGGAGCTGACTTCCTTCTTACAGAATACTGCTGATCGCAACCGCGAGCTCACTGCATTAGCTTTACTACACATTGATTCAATCTCACTTACTATATTACCATCCTGCGAGAACACACAACCTAAATACTTGAAGTCATCAACATGTTCTAGCTTTGTATCACCAATCTGACATTCAATTCTGTTGAATTTCTTACCTACCGACATCAATTTAGTCTTCGAGAAGCTAATTTTCATACCATACTCATTGCACCTATTTTCAGGTTCCAAGATATTAGACTGCAGGCTTTCGAGACAGTCTACCATTAAGACCAACTCGTCAGCATAGGCCAAACTGCTTACTACACTTCCGCCTAACTAAATCCCTCCCTGCCATTTTATACCTTTCAGCAGATGATCCATATAAACTACGAAGGGCAAAGGTGAAAGATTACAGCCTTGTCTAACCCCTGTAAGTACCCTGAACCAAGAACTCATTCTACCATCAATTCTCACTGCAGCCCAATTGTCAACATAAATGCCTTCGATTGATTTTAATAATCTACCTTTAATTCTATAGTCCCCCAGTATAGTGAACCTCATTTCCCTCGGTACCCTGTCATATGCTTTCTCTAGATCTACGAAACATAAACACAATTGCCTATTCCTCTCGTAGCATTTCTCAATTACCTGGCGCATACTGAAAATCTGATCCTGACAACCTCTCTATGGTCTGAAGCCACACAGGTTTTCATCCAACTTCCTCTCAACGACTGATCGCACCCTCTTTTCCAAGATGCCGGTGAATATTTTGCTTTGTATTATAATCAATGAGATACCTCGATAGTTGTTGCAATCCTTCCAGTTCCCTTGCTTATAGATAGGTGCAATTAATGCTTTTGTCCAATCTGAAGCTATCTTACCAGCACTCCACGGTAATTTAGCTAATCTATGAAGCCATTTCATCCCTGCCTTCCCACTATACTTCACCATTTCAGGTCGAATTTCATCTATTCCCGCTACCTTATGACAATGGAGTTTATTTACCACCCTTTCTACTTCCTCAAGCATAATTTCACCAACATCATTTCACTCCTCCCCATGAGCTTGGCTGTTCACAGCACCACCAGTACGATTTCCTTTTACATTGAGAAGATGTTCAAAATATTCCCTCCACCTCTCCAGTGATTCCCTGGGATCTATTATGAGTGCAACTGAATTACTCAAAACACTGTTCATTTCCTTTTTTCCTCCCTTCCTAAGATTCTTTGCTACTGTCCAGAAAGGTTTCCCTGCTGCTTGACATAGCCTTTCCAGGTTATTACCGAAATCTTCCCATGACTTCTTTTCGGATTCAACAACTAATTTGTTTCGCTCTGTTTCTTTCATCTACGTACAAATCCCTGTCTGATTCGGCCCTTGTTTGGAGCCACGTTTACTGGCTGCTCTCACTTCAACATTCCACCAAGATGTTCGCCTTTTCCCATCTTTACATACAGTTGTTCCTAGGCATTCCCTTGCTGTTTCTACTACTGCATCCCAGTATGCCACCCATTCACTTTCTATATCCTGAACCTGCTTACACTCTAGTGTTCGAAACTTCTCACTAATCATATCCCTGTACTTTTGTCTAATTTCCTCGTCCTGGAGAATTTCTACCCTTATTCGTTTGCAGACAGATTTCACTTTCTCTACCCTAGGCCTAGAGATCAGATAGTGGTCTGTATCATTGAAAAATCCGCGAAGAACTCCTACATTCCTATCAGATTTCCTGAATTCAAAGTCTGTTATAATATAGTCTATTATGGATTTGGTACCCCTAGCCTCCCATGTGTAGCGGTGAATAGCCTTATGCTTTAAGAATGTATTCGTAACAGCTAAACCCATATTAGCACAGAAGTCCAGCAAATCCTTCCCATTTCCATTAGATTCCACATCTTCCCCACATTTACCAATCACCCTTTCGTATCCTTCAGTTCTATTCCCAACACTCGCATTGAAATCGCCCATTAGCACTATTCTATCCCTGCTGTTGACCCTGACCACGATGTCACTCAATGCTTCATAAAACGTGTCAACTTCATCCTCATCTGCACCCTCACATGGTGAATACACGGACACAATTCTTGTCCTAATTCCTCCAACTGACAAATCTACCCACAATTTCACTCATTTTCGTGCCCAACATAAATTATGTTGCGTGCAGTGGCATTCCTGATAAAAAGTCCTACCCCAGACTCTGCCCTTCCCTTTCTAACACCCGTCAGGTACACTTGATAATCTCCATAAGCATTTGAAAAATGTGATTTATAACAGTCTCTTCCACAGTCTCTGAAATAATATTATCCACAGATTAAGGCGATTTTATGGCTGTATTTACACCACACTAGTCTGTACAACTTAATATTATCATAAAAACACTTTAATGTTCACTGGGTTTCTCACAGTGGTGATCGAAAAATCGAGAATGTGCACAAGAATAATAGTTACTTCTAGCCCTGTTATGGGGCGAATGTCGAGTGAAATAATGTCTTATACAGTTCACTGTTATACTGTAGTAAGCGAAATATGTTTTAGACTGATTGAAATGGTCTTAAGTTGGAGTTCCAGTTCACCTCACGCAATGACTTAGATTACTATCACAGTTCAGAATTACGTGAAATAGGTAAATTTCGCGTTGTCGTATACTGATCTGTAAAATATTGGGCACTTCAATTCTCACTTCCAATTATAGCTTCACTCGGTTAACAAATTTACAAGTATCATATTATGACAATTCAGTCGGAGAAATATCTAGAATATTTCCGTCGATGCGGCGCGGCAGGAACTTTACGTACGACGTTATCGTATTATTTTAACAGCGTTCGGGTGTGGCCACGACTATGTCCTCGCGAATCGCAACGGAACATACTATCTTTACGGCACACTTACCGCACACACTGCACACTGCACACTGTACTCTCTGCACACACTGGTTACGGCCTTGGCCCAGTGACCTATTTATACAAGTCTTGCGAGCAGCGCTCGGAATTAGGTGATGAAGTGGCGAGAATTCCTTTCCAAATTTAAATTATTATGTTTCGAAAACTACTGGATGGATTGACTTCAAATTTTCAGCGTTGTACTTCCAGAATATTAGCGACAATTAAGCGCTGGTCTCGTGTTGATCGGTCCAGGCGTTAAAAAGTTCATAAAAATAATCGAGAAAATTCCGAAAGGGAGGTGAGCTACAGGCAGCGATGACGTCACGTGGCCTTGCTCAACTTGCGTTCCCCCTTCGTGCAGCGCAGTCAGACGAGAACATCCTCTCACACAGCTGTTAATTCCTCGGAACTTAATTGTATGCTCAAAAATAAAATTTATAACACGTATGTGCCAGGGCCCAAGCCTTCCTGGTACAGTAGTTATCTAAAAAGTTATTTGTTTTTAAATCTTCGTTTGATATTTTTATTTTAACAGCTTTTGGTGTTGTATTTCCTTTTGGGGAAATATTATAATCAATACTAAATCATTTCATTTATTAAAGGAAAACATTAATATTTTGACGACACCAACAACTTTCATTTGTTCCAATACCCATTACTAATTTTATTTCCCCAAGTATAATTCCAGTAACAGCTGTTGCTGCTAATCTTTCTTAAAAATTTGGCATATTTACTAATTATTCTTTCCTTTGCAGTTTGTAGTAAACTGTCATCGGCTAAGTTCTAAATCTTTGTAACCTCTGTAAGCAATATCATGTTGTTTACAAGCTTCATCTAATTGATTTATTCCTTTATCTTCTCTAGCTTATCTTTCATCAAGTATAGTAAATGGCGGTTAACCCTCCAAGATTCCCTGGAGGCAAGACTGTATCTTAATGGATCATTGGAGCTGATCAGGCTCCTCCCCACCACACACGTTCAGTCTCTGAAGCGGCGCCATATTAGACTGATCAATTTTAAAATTATATTTGGCACAACTCTTTAAATGTTTCTCCGAAGAGCTTTTCCTTACTACGCACTTCTCTCATTCTCAGTCTTTGCCTATCTTTTTGTTTTGTTTTAGGAATGAACTCGATGGATAAAGCTGTGCGCATAAACCGGCTTCGGTGGTGGGGTCATGTGAGGCGAATGGAGGAGGATAGGTTACCTAGGAGAATAATGGACTCTGCTATGGAGGGTAAGAGAAGTAGAGGGTGACCAAGACGACGATGGTTAGACACGGTTTCTACCGATTTAGAGATGTGAGGTATAGAACTAAATGAGGCCACAACACTAGTTGCAAATTGAGGATTTTGGCGACGTTTAGTTAATTCACAGAGGCTTGCAGACTGAACGCAGACTGAATGTATGTTTATTAATAATAGTAGACTGCAGAAAAATCAAATGAGGTCTTCTATCCCTTAATACACTTAGGTGGATTTTTTTAAGATTATGAGGAAGTAATGTGGGAAGTCGATTTAAGTGTTACTTTTACTTGGAGCCAAAATGCAAAAGATGCTTTATACAGGAGGTTCACTAAAAATTCAGCAGGAGAGGATGTCGCTGAAACTCTACTTGACGACGGAAAGCTACTGTAAATTCGATGGAAATAAGACTACAGATTTTTTAACACGAAACAGCTTAAGACCAATAAAAAAGCCTAAATTCCTAAGTGAACCGAAAATACCTATATGACCTACAACCTCAAAAAAATTCTGGCGTAAGAGAAAAAAGGAACTTCGAAAGAGACATTACAGACTAATACAATTCAATGCAGTTTGATATACCGTATTTTATTTTTGTTGTGTTTGAGGCTAATAGAAAAGTAAATCAAGATCTAGATTCTTCTAATTTTGACCATGTTCAACTTCAAAATATTTACGTGAAAAATGGAAGAAACGATATATATTCAGAAGCAATGTTGAATATATGTTCTCCTAATACTTATCTCAAAGCCTATAATGAATTTTAAATTCGGTTCCTTCTGTTAATCCTGTTACCCCATTTACGTTATCAATATGATAAAACAAGGAAATGTGATAACGGCTCAGATAACTACTATGAAGCTCTGTGCGATATTTAATGCTAATGTTCCCGATAACACACTTGCTTATATAATTATGGGGGTTGAAAAGAATTTAAACTATGATATTAAACATTGTATCGTAACTGAAAATTTTTAATACTAAATGAAGAAAAAGTTGAAAGAAGTTCTTGAGTTAATTACTGTTTGTTTTCACTTCCTAAATATTTTTGAATATAATAATAATAATAATAATAATAATAATAATAATAATAACAATAATAATAATAATAATAATAATTCCTCGTATGTCTTTAATAAAATTCGCTTATAATTATAAGTAAATACATTGAGACACTGGGTTCAGACTCGTTCAGGCTCGTTCAGGGCTTTTTCAGAGTTTCTTGAAATGATTGATTTTTAGAAGTTTTGGCATAATTTTTTTGAAATTTGGGGTTTTGGTGTTTTCCCTTTTTTGCAGTTTATCGTGCAGACTCG
Organism: Anabrus simplex; assembly: GCF_040414725.1. Lineage (NCBI taxonomy): Eukaryota > Metazoa > Arthropoda > Insecta > Orthoptera > Tettigoniidae > Anabrus > Anabrus simplex. The sequence continues at coordinate 25,388,607 of NC_090266.1, read as the reverse complement.
ACGACCGCAAATATTATAATTTTGAGATCTTGGGAAATTTGTAGTAAAAATGTGTTTTTTAATTGATAATTCTTTAATTTTTACGAAATTTTATGGTTATTGGGTGTTTTGCTAATTTGGGCTAAATTACCCTGGCGCTCTCAATATGTATCTACTTACATCACTTAGCACATAACGTTGGAGCAACTAAACGATTGGACGTTAAATTCAAAATTCGAGCTACAAGTTATTAAAAATAAAATCGCCGACCCGATTAGGAATCGAACTTGTGTTTCCTTTACTTCGGCAGCTATCTATATTTACGTGAAACGTTTGAGGGGATAATGATAATAGTAATAATTATACATACGTACATCATCAATATAGACCGTTATGACTTTCAGCGTTAAGCCTGCAAGCCTCTGTGAATTTTCAATATGTCGCCACAATCCTCTCTTTGCAATCAGTGCATGGGCCTTATGTAGTTCTACAGTATACCTCTTATCTTTAACTAATTAGTAACTAAGTTTAACCATCGTCGTCTTGGTCTCCCGCTACTTCTCTCACCCTCCATAACAGAGCCCATTATTCTCCTAGGTAAACTACCCTCCCTCAATTCGGCACAAATGACCCCCAAACCGAAGGCGATTCATGCGTACAGTTCATTCCAGCAAGTTAATTCCTAACTTAGACTTCATCTCCTCATTCCGAGTACCCTCCTACAATTGCCCACCTGTTTGTGACAGCAATCATTCTCACTGCTTTCGCGTCTGTTACTTCTAACTTATGAAGAAGATATCCCGAGCCCAAAGCTATCGCTCCCACAAAGCAGTGTTGATCTGAAAACAGACCGGTGTAAAGATAGTTTTGTCCGGGAGCTGACTTCCTTCTTCCAGAATACTGTTGATCGCTACTGTGAGCTCACTGCATTAGCTTTATTTCACACTGATTCAATATCACTTACTATATTACCATCTTAAATACTTGAAATTATCTACCAGTTCCAGCTTTGTATCGCCAATCAGACATTCAATTGTGTTAAATTTCTTACCTACTGACATCAATTTAGTCTTTGAAAGGGTAATTTTAATAACATAATCGTCGCACCTATTTTCAAGTTCCAAGATATTAGACTGCAGGCATTCGTCACAATCTGCCATTCAGACCAGGTCGTCAGCATAGGCCAGATTGCTTACTTGACTTCCACCTAACTGACTCCCTGCTACGTTATACCTTTCAGCATACGATCCATATAAACTACAAAAAACAAAGCTGAAAGATTACAACCTTGTCCAACCCCTGTATGTACCCTGAACCAAGCACTCATTCTACCATCAATTCTCACTGCAGCCCAATTGTCAACATAAATGCCTTTGATTGATTTTAATAATCTACACTTGATCCCATAGTCTCCCAGTGTGGTGAACATCTTTTCCTTCGGTACCTTGTGGTATGTCTTCTCCAGACCTACGTAACATAAACACAAGGGTCTACTCCCCTCGTAGAATTTTTCAATTACCTGGCGCATACTGAAAATACGATCCTGACAGCCACCCGGGGTCTGAAAGCACACTGCTCTTCACCCAATGTCCTCTCAACCACCGATCGCACCCTCCCTTCCAAGATGCCAGTGAGTACTTTGCCTGGTATAATAATCAATGAGATACCTCGATAGATGTTGCAATCTTTCCTGTTCCCTTGCTTGTAAATAGGTGCAATTACTGCTTTTGTCCAATCTGAAGGTACCTTACCAACTCGCCATGCTAATCTTACTACTCTATGAAGCCATTTGATAGCTGGCTTCCCACTACACTTCACCACTTCAGGTCTACTTTCATCTACTCCTGCTGCTTTTTGACAATGTAGTTCATTTACCATCCTCTTCACTTATTCAAACGTAATTTTACCAACATAACTTTCCTCCTCCCTATGAGCTCCGTTGTTCGTGACACCACCATGAAGATTTCCTTTTATGTTGAGAACATTTCCAATATATGCCCTATACTTGTCCAGCGATTCTCCGGAATCTCTTATATGAGTTACCTGAATTACCCAGAACACTGTTCATGTCTCCCTCCCTCCCTTCCTAAGATTCTTTGTTACTGACCAGAAATGTTTCTCTGCTGCTTGGCCTAGACTTTCAAGGTTATTACCAAAACCTTCCCACGACTTCTCTTTGGATTCAACAACTATTTGTTTCGCTATGTTTCGTTCATCTACGTACAATTCCCTGGTTGTATCAGCCCTTGTTTTGATCCATTTCTAATAAGCCTTCTTTTTACGTTTACAAACTGCTCTCACTTCATCATTCCGCCAAAATATTTGCTTTATCCCATCTTTACACACCATTTTTCCTAGGCTTTCCCTTGCTGTTGCTACTACAGCATCCTTGTATGCCAAAAATTCTCCTTCTATATCTTGAACCTGCTTACTCTCCACTGTTCGGAACTTCTCACAAATTATGTCCATGAGCATCTGTCTAGTTTCCTCGTCCTGGATTTTTCTACCCTTATTCGTTTGCAGACAGTTTTCACTTTCACTATCCTAGGCCTAGAGATACTTAGTTCACTATACATCATATAGTGGTCTGTTTCATTGAAAAATCCCCGAAAAACTCGTACATTCCTAACGTATTTCCTGAATTCAAAGTCGGTTAAGTTATAGTCAGTTATGGATCTGGTAACCCTACCCTCCCATGTGTAGCGGCTAATAGCCTTATGCTTGAAGAATATATTCGTAACTGCTAAATCCATTCTGGCGCAGAAGTCAAGCCAATTCTTCCCTTTCCTATTAGCTTCCACATCTTCCCCATATTTACCAATCGCCATTTCGTATCTTTCAGTTCTATTTCCAGCTCTCGCATTGAAATCACCTATTACGACTCTTCTCTCCTTGGTGTTGACCCTGACTGTGATGTCACTCAATGCTTCATAAAACTTGTCAATTTCATCCTCATCTCATGGTGAATACACTGAGACAATTCTCGCCCTATTCCTCCAACTTTAAAATCTACCCACATCATTCGTTCACTTACGTACCCAACAGAAACTATGTTGCGTGCAATGGTATTCCTGATAAACAGCCCTACCCCATACTCTGACCTTCCACTTTTACCTTCCGTCGTGTACACTTTCTAATATTCCATCTCTTCTTTGTTATCTCCATTTACTCGAATATCACTTACTCCTAGCACGTCCATATGCATCCTCTTTTCTGACACAGCCAGTTCTACTTTCTTTCTTCAATAAGCCCCATTAATATTGAGATCTCGCCAAGTTGTTCCCAAGCAGTACCTTGCCTGTCAAATGGGAGTGGGACTCAGTAACTCCAATAGGTCCGAGGTTTGCTTATAATTTTCTAAAGTCGGTAAATTCATGAAGCAGGATGCTAGCCTACTTACACATAGTCCAAGTGGGGATCTCTCATCTACCTGTTTAGGGACAACCGATGGATTGTACAGCACATGGACGGCCGTGACTGACAATATGTCCGTATTCCGTAGCAACTCTCAGGACCACTTACTAGGTCACTCAGCCGTTGGCCATGGTTCACGAACAAGGACGTGACTAGAGTAACCCCTACCATAAGTAATAATAATAATAATAATAATAATAATAATAATAATAATAATAATAATAATAATAATAATAATAATAATAATAATAATAATAATAATAATAATAATAATAATAATAATAAGTTTACGTCTTACTACACCGAAACATTAAAAAGTCAGTAAATAATAATAGTAGTAATAATAATATTAATAATTTCAATTTTGAAGATTCAATCTGCTTTCATGTTGAATACTCAACATCCATGCACAGTAAAATAGAAACGTTCTGAGCTACTCAGCTAGGCAATTAATTTTCTATGTGCTGAAATTTCAATCCCCGTTTCATACAGTTTTCGAAGACGGCTGCAAGCCAGTATTTAGTCCTGCAAGTGTTCCTTAATGTCCCAGTAAATCTACCGACACGAGGCTGTCTTAATTGAGCACCTTTAAAATAAATGGGGCTGATCCGGAATCGAACATGACAAGTCGAATTGTCGGGCTGATTAGCTACGCCGGTTGAAGTGCTCGCCTTTTCTCTCTTACTCTCGATAGATGTTGAGTATTCATCTGAAAACATGTTTGGTGTACAAAGTATTATTATTTTCATCCCAATATCGAACGGAAGTCGAACTTCAGGCGTTTCAATTAAACACACAAGCCTTTAAAGTACGCATATTTTGTAAAAATGTTTATTTGCTGCCCAAGTAAAGGAGCCACCGGTTCGATTCCTAATCGGGTCGGCGATTTTATTTTTAATATATTGTAGCTCAAAGTTTGAGTAATTTGAATTTAACGCACAATGATTCAGTTACTATGATCGTAACCAATCCAAGGGGAATCGTGCCGAGATTGATTTTCAGTCGGGATAGGGATATTTTAGTTTCTCGCGGCTCCAGCGTTACCTAGGTGATGTAAACATTGCAGCAGGCAATTACAAGTCTCCAGGGTTCAAACCTGCCGCTCAGAGTTGAATGCGTAAACAATAAACTTTGTATCCCCTGTCTCAGCAAATGAGTTGCTGCCACGTCTAGCCAACTTGTTCGCACCGCCATTTTTTGCTGAGATGTGCACACTAGGATGAATGCAAAAACCATGAACTTTATATTTGGTGTTTCAGCAAATATTTCCAAGTCTAATCAACTTGCTCGTAGTCAATTGTTTTGTTGAGCTGCACATATTACCAGGACCTCACATTATACTTAATTTGCTGCATTCTCTCTCACGTACTTTGTGCTAATCGTTGACACTTAGTCATCAGTGAGAGAAAGCCCGTCATTGATTCCTCGTTCGGTTGAGGATTTAAAAAAGAATGTGTTCTTCTTTGGAAATTAAGCTCTTTTTATATCTAATTTCAAGTAAGCTCCAAATAAGAAATTTCGATGCGCTGACTTTTTCTTTGCTTATTGCCTGATATTTTAATGTTCGTAGTTGAATATTTGAATGGCATTTCAGCTTTGAGTCGAAGTAAGCTTCAGGTTCGAATCCTAATTCGGTCGCTTATTTTTAAATTTTAATACTTGTAGCACTTAATCCAAGTGTGTTAGTTAAACGCACAAGCTTTTAACGTACAGTCATGCTTGTTTACTGTCCACGTATAGGAGCCACGGGTTCGATTCTAGTCTGGTCGGCGATTATATTTTTTATATCATGTACCTCCAAATTTCTGTATTTTGAATTTAACGCACAATAATTTAGTTACTATGATAGTATGCAATCCAAGGGAAAGTGCTCCTTATTCGATTCCCAGTCGGTCTGGGGATTTTTAATTTTTCGCAGCTCCAACTTTAGTTGTTTTCAATTCAACTCCCGCTCTCAAGGCGCAATAATTCACTTAACATGTTCCAAACAGTCCAGAGGGAAGAGCCCTGGGCTCCATTCCCAGTTCTGAATACAAAGTTTCAATCTGTAAGTGATGTCAAAAATATTATAAGCTACTATACATCTCTCGCTTTCAAATCCATACTTTCGAAATGTTAAAATAAAAAAAATCAGTGTTTCCAACTCTAAAAACCAGCAGTGCGTTACCCATCAGCTCAGTTGATAGCGTCCTTGACTCTGCAGCCACTCAGCTTCAAGATCTTGAGGTAGCTTTCTAAAGTGATGTCCCTATGAATAAAGCAGCTGTATTAAGCCTTACACCATCTCCCAAAACCCGTACCACCATCTTGTTCCAAGTTCAGCTCTGAGCCCTAGACCATATCTCATTTACTTTAGCCCTTTTTGCCCTCTTGCCTTCTGCAATTTTGCTTTTAACCATTGAACCCTTTTGGCCTTTAATCCTTTAGCCCTCATGAACTTTAGCACTTTTTTACTTTAGCTGCTTAGGCATTTTGCCGTATAGCCATTTAGCTCTCTTGCCCTTTACCTTTTGCACTTTAGCCCTCTTGCCCATTTACCCTTCAGCTCTTCAGCCGTTTTGCCCCTTAGCACTGTATCCCTTTTGCCATTTTTGCGGTCGCTCAGCTCGATGACCGAAGGTCGCCTTTCAACATTATGCCCCCTATGAATAAAGCACATGTGTTAAGCCTTACACCACCTCCCTATTTAAATGCGTAGCCGCCATCTTTTTCCGAGTTCATCTTGCAAAGTTACGGTCCACTATGTATAAAGCACGTCCATTAAGCCTTGCCCCATCTCCCTAGTCCTATCAGTACAATATGTAGCCACCGTCTTGTTCCAAGTTCAGCTCCCACCAAGCTCAGTATCAAAGCCCCTGGACCATGTCTCATCTTGTCTACTTAATGTAAGCCTGGGATCGTGTGTATAGCCAGAGTGTGGAGAACGGCAGTCGGATAAGTTAAATTCTGTTCACCGTAAGGTTAAGCCTGCAATTTTAGACAGGGTGTAAGGAAGGACAGCCGGTTAGGTTAACAGCTGATAAGCGTGAGTTTTAGCGTACAATCTTAGCCATTAACATCACGCAAGTTTAAGCCTGCACTGTTATGCGGTTAGCCTCGGCATCAGGCATTCAGGCATTGGGTAGAATCCGGAATCTGTGAGGTAGTACCTGTACAGGTAGGCAGCGTAATGCCTTGTGAGGTTAACAGTGCGCTCTTAGCCAACCGCCCTACTTTTCGAGTCAGGTCATGTGATGTTAGGCATTCACTCTTTGTCAGCATATTCCGTGAGGAGCAACCTCTCCCAGGGGCCGGAAGTGAATTGGGCCAACAGATCACTCAAGAGTAACTACTGAACTTGAAAAGTCATAGCGTGAAATACTTCCGTTTTCAAAAATACAGGAATAGAGTGAGGCATTTTTGTCAGGAGTCAAATGAATATGGAATGTTTAGCCAATAGCTGATGGAGTATCTGCCTGTTGGAGCCGATGACTCGTTCCTATTTCCTTGACGTCGTGTGTGTGAGTCTCTTGGGCCGGCTGCTGGAGAAGAATCTTGGGTGTTCTGGAGCAGCGAATAGGGAACACTGACGACGTGTACAGACTGCGAACGGAGTCCGACGGATTGAGTGAACAGCGGATACTACCCCGACCTGCGAGACTGTCGTGTAGGCTGTGGACCGTGACAGCGCTAACGAGTGTGACTGAGTGGCTGAGTGAGTGTAGTGTAAATAACCGATGATTCCGTGTGTATATTATTGTAGATGGAACCTGAGAAACTAAGAGAGAGAGAGAGCGCGAACCGTGTAAATGTGCTTGTGTAAGTTGTAAGTTTGGCAATCGTGAGTGTGCGTGCGTAAATCTGTAATTGTAAATTGCTTAGTTAATAAATCTTAGAAATAGGACGCTACCAGGTTCTGTACTCATATATTTACCTATTTACCCATTCAACACGTTCCAACTGGCGTCAGAAGTAGGATAAGCAAGCGGGTAACCTCATACTTTAAAAATGGTGTCAGAATCGAGTACCTGGTAGCGTATTTTGTAGTCGGCAGACATTTCTTTGAGTGAAATGAATTCCGAACAGCTTCAGATTTTTCTAAGCAAGTTTAGTGAGCTTGAACATAAAATCTTATCTATACATGGCGAACTCACTTGTGAACTGAGATCTGAACGGAGTTTTAACCCGGACCAGCTGGAAACTGACTTAAGTGATCGGAAGTGTGAGCAGGTAAAGTTGGAAAATGAAGTGCGCTCTCTCGAAAAAGAGGTCGACAATGACGATGTGCAGAACTAGAACGAACTGGATGAGAAGCGGTCCGAAGAGATACTAGCGGGTATTGAGTCCGAAGTTCGAGGCTCAGCGGTGGAAGTGAGTGCCCTGCGTGCGAAAACGATGGCTGTGGAGACACGAATGAATCCTGCTGGCAGCGACGGCGGTTCCACCATCGTAAAGTTGGAAACCCCACGGGACGACGGGATTACTTCCAAGAGAACATGCCTTACCCAGTTCGAGACCGGATCGACGTCCAAGAAGAGTGCCGAATATCCAATCGCCGGACTACGTGTACAGAAGATGAGAGTACAACACAGCCCCCAGCCAAGTTCGACCTACGAGGAGGTTGTGGCAGTGCTCGACGTGCGCTGCGGTGTCCAGCAACCGAGAGACACCTACCGAGTCCAACTGCAGGAGTGGACTCAGCACGCTGATATAACGCCGCGGGAATTCGACACCGAGACCGAACGACCAGGAGCCGTGATTATGGAAGAGTTATCGCGAGGTGACACCAAACTTGAGGCGGCTAATGCCTGTGATAAACTACGTGGCGCTGAGGTCCGTCCGGGAAGGACGATCGTCAGGAAACAGAACTACAAAGAGGCTCTGACGATGGCCCATGAGACAGAGGCAGCGATTGCAACGGCACGGCTGGAGGGACCCCTACTAGGAGACGGAGCAGCAAGGGAAGACGAACAGATGACCAACGAACGAGGATGCCACCTGACCAGGACACTTGTTCTTGCACGAAGCTGCGTGCCGGTACGAACATAAAATTCCGCATCCCGGAAGAAATGGAAATTTATCAGGGATAAATCTAGGACGAGCAAACCACACCCGGGCATCACACCAGAGGACTACGAAGACGATCAAGCCCTGAAAGTGGACGCGGGTGTGGAGAAAAGAAAACCACCGAAGTTCCGGCTCCCACGCGCAGACTTGCTGGTCGTTATCAACGGGAACGAAGACACCGTCGACCGAACCCAGCGGATCCCCCATGGGAATGTGGTGGCCAACCGAACACACCGTCGTGCAGAGTATCGTGGAGCAGCTCGGGACGAGCAGCCTTATGGAGGGGGCAATGTAATGGTTATAGCGTCCGCCATGCCAAATTGCTGCGGTCCGAGCTCGTCACCCATCGCTCCACCCCCCTTACGCTCGACCGCACCAATCGCGAGCAACATTTAAGTGCTGGGCCGGCCCTTCTCTCTTCTGTCCGTGGTCGCGCCGCATGGGACGACGGATATTACTCGACTGTTAATCAGGCGTCTTCTATCTCGTGTGGTTCCTGGATACATCTATAATCCGGACTGTTCTAGAAGGGCCAGCGCAGGTATATAAGAGAGGAACGACCTGCCTGCAGCCAGAGAGTTAGTGAGTGAGTGAGCGAGCGGTTGAGTTTGCTGGTGTGAGTTAGCGAAGAGCGCAGTCAGTGATAGGCTGGGCTGAGGTTTCAGCCTGATGGAGTATCTGCCTGTTGGAGCCGATGACTCGTTTCTGTTTCCTTGACGTCGTGTTTGTGAGTCTCTGGGGCCGGCTGCTGGAGAAGAATCTTGGGTGTTCTGGAGAAGCGAAAAGGGAACACTGGGCGCCGACTGCGAACGGAGTTCGACGGATTGAGTGAACAGCGGATACTATCCCGACCTGCGAGACTGACGTGTAGGCTGTGGACCGTGACAGCGCTAGCGAGTGTGACTGAGTGGCTGAGTGAGTGTAGTGTAAATAATCGATGAATCCGTGTGTATATCATTGTAGATGGAACCTGAGAAACTAACAGAGAGAGAGAGAGAGCGCGAACCGTGTACATGTGCTTGTGTAAGTTTTAAGCTCGGCAATCGTGTGTGTTTGCGTGTGTAAATGTGTGATTGTAATTGCTTAGTTAATAAATCTTAGAAAAAGGACGCTATTAGGTTCTGTACTCATTTATTTACCTATTTACCCAGCCAACGCGTTCCAACTGGCGTCAAATGTAGGATAAGCAAGCGGATAACCTCTTACGTTAAAAATGGTGTCAGAATCGAGTACCTGGTAGCGTATTTTGTAGTCGGCAGACATTTCTTTAAGTGAAATGAATTCCGAACAGCTTCAGATTTTTCTAAGCAAGTTTAGTGAGCTTGAACATAAAATCTTATCTACCAATGGCGAACTCACTAGTGAACTGAGATCTGAACGGAGCTTTATCCCGGACCAGCTGGAAACTGACTTAAGTGATCGGAAGAGTGAGCAGGTAAAGTTGGAAAATGAAGTGCGTTCTCTCGAAAAAGAGGTCGACAATGACGATGTGCAGAACGAGAACGAACTGGATGAGAAGCGGTCCAAAGAGATGCTCGCGGGTATTGAGTCCGAAGTTCGAGGCTCAGCGGTGGAAGTGAGTGCCCTGCGTGCGAAAACGATGGCTGTGGAGACACGAATGAATCCTGCTGGCAGCGACGGCGGCTCCACCATCGTAAAGTTGGAAACCCCACGGGACGACGGGATTACTTCCAAGAGAACATGCCTTACCCAGTTCGAGACCGGATCGACGTCCAAGAAGAGTGCCGAATATCCAATCGCCGGACTACGTGTACAGAAGATGAGAGTACAACACAGCCCCCAGCCAAGTTCGACCTACGAGGAGGTTGTGGCAGTGCTCGACGTGCGCTGCGGTGTCCAGCAACCGAGAGCCACCTACCGAGTCCAACTGCAGAAGAGGACTCAGCGCGCTGATATAACGCCGCTGGAATTCGACGACGAGATCAAGCGACCAGGAGCCGTGATTATGGAATAGTTATCCCGAGGTGACACCAAACTCGAGGCGGCTAATGCCTGTGATAAACTACGTGGCGCTGAGATCCGACCGGGGAGGACGATCGTCAGGAAACAGAACTACAAAGAGGCTCTGACGATGGCCCATGAGACAGAGGCAGCGATTGCAACGGCTCAGCTGGAGGGAACCCTACTAGGAGACGGAGCAGCATTGGAAGACGAACCGATGACCAACGAACGAGGATGCCACCTGACCAGGACACTTGTTCCGGCACGAAGCTGCGTGCCGGTACGAACATAAAATTCCGCACCCCGGAAGAAAAGGAAATTTATCAGGGATAAATCAACGACGAGCAAACCAGTCCCGGGCAACACACCAGAGGACTAAAAAGACGCTCAAGCCCTGAAAGCGGACGCGGGTGTGAAGGAAAAGAAAACCACCGAAGTTCCGGCTGACACTCGAAGACTTGCTGATCGTTATCATTGAACCCAGCGGATCCCCCATGGGAAGGTGTTGGCCAACCGAACACACCGTCGTGCAGAGTATCGTGGAGCAGCTCGGGACGAGCAGCCTTATGGAGGGGGTAATGTAATGGTTATAGCGTCCGCCATGCCAAATTGCTACGGTCCGAGCTCGTCACCCATCGCCCCAACCCCCTTACGCTCGACCTCGCCAATCGCGAGCAACATTTACGTGTTGGGCCTGCCCGTCTCTCTTCTATCCGTGGTTGCGCCGCATGGGACGACGGAAATTACTCGACTATTAATCTGGAGTCTTCTATCTTGCGAGATTCCTGGATATATCTATCATCCGGACTGAGCTGAGGTGTCAGCCTGATGGAGCCGATGACTCGTTCCTGTTTCCTTGACGTCGTCTGTGTGAGTCTCATGGGCCGACTGCTGGAGAAGAATCTTGGGTGTTCTGGTTTAGCAAAAAGGGAACCCTGGGTGACGACGTGTACAGACTGCGAACGGAGTTCGACGGATTGAGTGAACAGCGGATACTATCCCGACCTGCGAGACTGACATGAAGGCTTTGGACCGTGACAGCGCTAACGAGTGTGACTGAATGGCTGAGTGAGTGTAGTTTAAATAATCGATGACTCCGTGTGTGTGTCATTGTAGATGGAACCTGAGAAACTAAGAGAGAGGGAGAGAGAGCGAACCGTGCAAGTGTACATGTGTAAGTTTTAAGCTCGGCAATCGTGTGTGTGCGTGAGTAAATCTGTATTTGTAGTGCTTAGTTAGTAAACCTTAGAAATCGGACGCTACCTGGTTCTGTACTCATTTATTTACTTATTTACCCAGCCAACACTTTACAATACATATGCAGTCTCTCTACTAATTTGTAGGCCCTTAAATGAGCAAGGTTTTGGAGAGTAAATAAACTCAACGGAAAAAAGTCACCCAAGTACGCACAGATGGATGGTTAAGCACGTACAAATCACTCCGAGAACGAGTCCCGTGCTCAACCGCACCTGCACTACCTCTACGTGAGGATAAGGCAGTAGCGATCAGTGAGACATTGATGTTTCAAGCGGACAGCGTACGTCAACGTTGGTGGATATAAGAATGTGACAGATCAGCAAAAAGAGGCATTCGTTCTTGGCTAATGGCCATGTGATGCGTAAAATTTGCTGGATGTGTTGGTGTTCCGCAACGGACTGTTGAACGTGTCTATATTACAAGCAGTAGTGTAGTACACGTGACTACGGAACATGACGTTAATATTGTGATCGGGAAAAGGTCCTAACTGACGGTGATAACAGACGCGTTTCATGACTGGTGAGTCGAAATCTCTTTCAAACCCAACAGAAATTGCTGCAGTCAGCGAATGTAGGTCCAACCCAACCTGTTAGGGAGAGAACATTACGACGGGAACTGCATACAAAGAATATTAATTAGTGTCAGTCACCTCGCAAGAGGCCATTGCTCACACAGGCACATACAGCTGCGCTTCTTCAGTGGGCTAGAAATCATCGATCGTGGGCAGTAGCTGACTGACGGATTGTAATGTGGTCTGAAGAATCACGTTTTTGCCCGTATTCCAATGACTCAGGTCGTCGAGTGCACGGAAGGACAAATGAAGCATATCATACTGGAGGTTTGCAAGGTCAGGTTCAAGCCAGAGGTGGGTCTGTGATGTCTTGGGAGTGTTTTTCGTTTTATGAATTGAGCTTGCTCACTGAGCTGACCAATAACATGAAAAAGCATGATTATTTAAACATTCTGTATAATCAACTGTTGACTTTTAGTCAAGATCTGCATGATGAGTGTGCTTTTGTTACTTCGAAATTTCAGGATGCCAACAACGGAGTTCATCGGGCTGGACGATATGTGACTGGTTTCATGAACACTCCCCACCCTATTACATCTTGATTAACCCGCAAAATCGCCTGATTTGAACCCCATTGAGATAGGCTAAAACACCGACATCAGCATTCCAGCGATTTCGTGAATTTGAGTTATCCAAACCTCAGTGAGTCCCTTAACCTGCGCGACCTTGTGGAGTCAATTCCTAACCGAATCCTATTTGGCCGCTACACGCCTGCGCTCTGTGTGTGTGTAGTGTTCTCAGCGTGTTGTATTGAACAGTATAACTGTGCTGTGAACGAGTCTAATAACTCTGATAGTTAACTGTAATTCAAGTGATTTCATTGTGTAACTGCGCGGAAAACAAACATGGCAACAAGAATCACACGTAAAAATACCTTGAAATGTACCTTCGAACGTGACAACCGACCTTCGGCATGGGAAACTCATGAATGGATCCAACACTTCTTGAAACTCAATGAGGACCAGATAGAAATGATTCAGCTGGACAACCTAGAAAATGCAGCCTTCATCAAGGTAAATATCAACTACTCTTTTTGAAAGACTGGTTTGTAACTATCAGGGTGCACACAATATGACCTTACAGGATGGTCGGATAGGGAAGGTTAAAATCAGTGATGCGGAAACAGTACAGAAAACGGTTCGAGTGTTAAATGTACTACCAGAAGTCCCGATAGAATGTTTTAACTCGGTGCTTAGTAAATACGGCAAAATTATCGAGCACAGGAGAGAAAAATGGTCTCATCAATATGCCTTCCGAGTACATAACGGTATACGTGCTTTTCGAATGGAAATTAAAACATCTATTCCATCTTTAATTTATATTGAATGATAGCGTGCGGAAATTATTTATGATGGACAAGTGCGTACCTGTCTAGCCTGTAATTCCACTACTCATTTGCGACCAGAATGCCCCTTACGTCAGACTAGGTTAGCCGAAAGGAGGCTTGTCAACACAGCAGCTGATACAGGTGATTCAAGTGGGTTAGCGACTAGTCAAACGGACCCTGCTCCAGTAACCTTGACTGACAACACAGCGACCCCACCTCCGACCGGCGAAGTGCGGAACGTAAACAACACAGAAGTTCGTGTGGCTGACCCCACGGAGTTTCCTACTCTTCAAGAAACAACATCTAAACGGCTAAAAATCGACAGTAGTGTATCCCATTCCCATAGTTCCTTTCTGTCATCGGCAACTGAACTCACCGGTGAGAATGCACCTTCTTCCCAGGCTACTGATATTTCCGTCCCATCCTCTAATCGAGATATGGGAATGTCTCAACTACCTGTAGATACGGAATCAACTTCTGATCCTTTTCACTCTAGTGATGGTATCACTCACAGCACCAACCTTCCTGTATGCACTCCTCCTGTACCTACCCTCCGAGGGAATAATATACGTCTTTCGGACCTGATGGACACTGATCATATAGTAGACCAGCGAGACAGTAATATAGCACAGCCCCACCAAAGCCAGCATAACTTGCCTTCACAACAGGTGCAACGTGAGGTGGTCTCCCAAGAGGAGCGACCCGAGTTGACAGTGAAAAGTAGTAGAGATCCTCGCTTGCGTACAGTGTTGAGCGGATGGAAGACCACCCTAAGTCACATAAAAAATAGTTTTAGGCGAAGGTGATTTTTGTAGTCGACCAAATGTTTATTAATCTCCTGTTTCTATCGTTACTCTGTCTTCTTGTTATGCCTGCAGTTCTAACGACTTTCGCCACTCTTAATATAAACGGAGTGTGAAGTGACACAACGTTGGGTCTATTGGGACGTTTCTTAAAGGAGTATGATGTTGATATTCTTTTGTTACAAGAAGTGAACAGCAGTCATTTAGGCTATTTATTTAATTATGATTATGTAGTAAACATTGGTGATAGTGGTCGGGGAACTGCTATTGTGTATAGGAAGGGGATTAACATAACGGACATTACAATGGACCACACTGCAAGAATATTATCAGCCTCCTTTAATAATATCACGATCATTAACGTGTACAGTCCATCTGGTTCCCTGTTTAAACAGGAACGGAATGCATTTTTCACTCAGGACATTCTACCACATATAGCGACGCCGAATGCTGTTCTTCTGATGGGCGACTTCAATTGCATTTTACAACCACGTGATTCGACAGGTGTTTTTAACTTCTGCCCAGGACTGCAGATGCCAGTACAAAGAATGCAGTTGGCTGATGTTTGGGAGACACTTTATGCTCCTCGTGTTGAATATACATTTTTGCCGCGGTGATACAAAATCTAGGATAGACAGAGCGTATATCTCTGCAACAAAGGCAAATATTCTAGAATACTGCAGAGTCGTACCAGTTGCATTCAGCGATCATCATACCTTAATATTCACGTTAAACTTCGCCAGATTACCCATTTCTCAGCTAGGAAGGGGGATTTGGAAAATGAATAAACATGTTTTTAGGGCTGAGGAAGATGTTTAACGATTTAGTGTTACGTATCATCAGTGCAAAAGCAGTCTTTCGCGTTATAGGAATATTATGGACTGGTGTGGTGGATGAAGAAATTGAAATCAGTGGCAAGGACCATAGATTATGAACACCGGCGGGAACTTCATTCTAGTCTAGAATTCTATGAGCGGGTAATGTGCGATTTACATTCCAAAGAAAAACGTGGAGAAAATGTGTTCAATGAAATGAAAACGATTAAACAGACTATCTTACGACTCAAAGAGCAAAATTTACAACGTCTTCAACAACACGTTAAAAGAGCTTCCCTCTTGGACAAGGAAAGGATATCTTTACACCACGTCGCAAAGATGAGTAAAGTTGCTAATCGACAATTTATACACCTCTGGATAGACTCTCAGGGGAACATTCTTACCTCCAAAGATGAGTTGCTACGCGAGGGTGAACGATACATCCACGAAATGTTTGCAGACGGTGACGAGTCAGGCATAGGTGTGGACAACATGCTTTCCCTTGTAGAAACATACGTCGATGAAGATGATCGCTCCTTCCTCATGAGAACTATCACCAAAGAGGAATTAGAACAAGTTCTAAAGAAAGCTGCTCCTAATAAGACGCCCAGGATGGATGGCTTCCCTTATGAATGGTACAAACGCTTCTGGTATATGATTGGAGACGACCTTACCCGAGTTCTTAACTACGCATTCCGTGAAGAATTTCCGTCCGCATTTACGGAAGGCATTATTATGATGATTCCGAAGAAAGTAAGCTGCCGATATGTGTCGGATTATAGACCAATAACTATCCTAAATACTGATTATAAATTATTTGCTAAAGTGGTAGCTAATAGAATGAAACAGATTATTCCTACACTGATTGGTACTGGGCAAACGTGTGGGGTTCCAGCGCATGCATAATTTGTTGGCAGTCCGAGACTTAATTCTTTATTATTCTGTTTTTCCTGAAGAACCAGCTGCAATTGCAACATAGATTTCAGCAAAGCCTTTGACAGGATTTCGCATAATTATCTTTGGAGAATACTAAGTCATCTTCGGTTTCCTGAACAACTTGTAACGGCCTTGAAGCGCATGTACCTTTCGGCTACATCACGGTTGCTGATCAACGGCCATTTGTCCCGTCGAATTCCAATTAATAGGTCTGTACGCCAGGGATGTTCACTGTCATTGCTGCTCTTTATCTTAACCATGGAACCACTTATCCGGAGACTAGACAGCACACTGAATGGCCTTCATTTAAACAATGAACACATTACGTTGCGTGCTTATGCAGACGATTTTACGTTACTCCTTACCGATGACCTATCAGACGTGCGTCGGGTGCTGGTGAAATTTTCAACCGCATCAGGGGCAAAGGTAAACTCTGACAAGTCCTGCCTGCTCCTACTAGGATCGGAGCAGATTATTCCTACACTGATTGGTAATGGGCAAACGTGTGGGGTTCCAGGTAGAACTATTATGCATAATTTGTTGGCAGTCCGAGACTTAATTCTTTATTAGTCAGTTTTTCCTGAAGAACCAGCTGCAATTGCAAACATAGATTTCAGCAAAGCCTTTGACAGGATTTCGCATTGTACGTGCGTCGGGTGCTGGTGAAATTTTCAACCGCATCAGGGGCAAAGGTAAACTCTGACAAGTCCTGCCTGCTCCTACTAGGATCGGAGCAGATTATTCCTACACTGATTGGTAATGGGCAAACGTGTGGGGTTCCAGGTAGAACTATTATGCATAATTTGTTGGCAGTCCGAGACTTAATTCTTTATTAGTCAGTTTTTCCTGAAGAACCAGCTGCAATTGCAAACATAGATTTCAGCAAAGCCTTTGACAGGATTTCGCATTGTACCGCGCGGTACACCTCCGCGCCGCTAATTCAAACTTTGCGCCAGTTGAAACTCCTCTACTGGAGGAAGCCTGAACTTTAACTACCGTGTTAAGTCTCAAGTTTCTTAGAAGATGTCCCTACTTGTAAATTTTGAAGTGTTCTGAACTGTGTCGCTTTCGATGTATTTTTGTTTTCCCTGTAGCAAGAAGTGTGAACATTCTCTTCTAGATGGCACCTCTTATGAACTACAATTGTGCACTCTAGTGCGAAGTGTAGGAACCTTTTTTTGAAGAAATTTAGTATTTATAAGTTTGTTCTTGGGGTTTTCTACCCCTTTGTCAAACCTGGTATCTGGCTAAAGTCGGGCTAATTGCTCAAGAATTATGTGTCTGGCTCTCGGAGTCCAAATCCTGTAACATTGTAATTGTACATGCTCGATTTGTTGCTAGGCTACTGAGTACCTGTCATATTTGTTATTTCTTGATATTAAAAAGAAAATATAACCTTGTTAAATTTTAAATTAACTTTAATATCGTATGTTGAGGCCTATTCATCCCAGCACCTTCTTTCACCTCTAACAACCACGGATAAGTCCGTAACAAGTGGTAGCAGAGCGTGGTTGAATGGGTCTCAAATTAGCCTCTTTTGGCGGCTAAACATCGCTTTGTTTTCGAACTCTAACAATTTTCTCAGTTGCTGGAATTTTTGATTTTTTCTTTTTTTTCAAAATTGTTTTGTCATCACGCCCGGCCTTCGCGATGTCCTCCATCTCAACTATTTGCGCAAGGAGGAGTTGATCTATGAATTAACAATTCGAAATGTGCAATCTGGAGGCACGGTTGCGATAGACACAAATAAGCTTAGAGAGTCCCTTGATTTGCCCATTTCCATCCCCAGTTTGGGAGAGAAAGAAATTGACGAATCTCTTTCCACGATCACTGATAATACTACTGAGCTGGCATCTGTAATTACCTTTTTTGAAGAAAATGACCCTTCTCCTAATCAAATTAAACGGGTGAAAGCCAGGTTATTTCATTTTTCTAATAGAGTTAACGATCTGTTGTTTCTGAATGACGTTCAGAGGAAGGAAGCTAGCGTTGTTCTTGAAAACCTTTCTGAATTGTCCAGTAAGGTTACCCAATTGTTAACTGGGGAAGTTCCTCCCAAAACCGACCAACCCGCTACGGTAAACGTAGCCAGCGAGGACCGTTCTCCCACCGGGGAAGAAAGTACTAAATCGATAGGAGTTCAACAAACCTCTGCCCCGTTAGACCATGAATCTGAACGACGTACCTCATTGAATAATGTACGTTCTGAATTAGCTTCTTCGCCACTTAAACCTTTACCTACTATGTCACCCGGGTTCAGCAGCTTGCCTCATCCATTAGCAATGTTGCTCAGAGGTATTTCTAAGTTTTTGGTTAACTCTACCAGTGAAGTTTTTTCATTCTTAAGGTTTTTAGTTGAATTTCAGGATCATGCCCTTGTTTTTTCTCTTTCTCCGTGTCAAATTTTGCAGATCACTTATCCCTATGCAATTGGTGTTCTCTCAGACAAAATTGTTCGGGCAATAGCGGAACAGTCATCTATTGAATATTTTCATGCACACCTTCTTGCAAATTCCATTCCTGCTCGTGCGAGGTCATCTCTGATTCAGAAGTACTATTATCGAATACAGAGACTGGATGAAAATCTTGCTGATTTCATACAAGACATTAAATTCTATACCAGGGTGTTTGCTCTTCACTTTCCTGAAGATCAGATTGTACAGGCCATTGTGGAAGGCATTTCTCCATCTTACAGATCATACTTGTGTTTTGCGTCGCGTCCGCAAACGTTTGCCGAGTTAGAGGCTATGGCCGTCTCCGCCGAAGGAGTTAGATACGCCGATACCTTGCGTGTCGCTAAAGAACCCCCTCCTTCTTTTAGTAATCCTCGGCCTCCACCTCGCCGACCAGTCACACCCCGTAAATTTTATGCTTGCGGGTCGCCTGACCATCTTCGCAATAAATGTCCATTGGTCAAATCTAGTAGGACAAATAATGGAGCTGGTTCATCACAAGGCTGTTTTAAATGTGGGGCTTTCTCACATATCGCCAAGAATTGCCCAAATTTGAATAGCACCCCCTCCTGCTCAAATTCTGGTGCAACTTCCACCAATGCCAATAATAATAAGTGACTAGTGGCTTCGGCTGTGTCGACTAATCCACCTTCCCCAGGCTCAGCCCCTTGTAAACATGTCGAAATTTCATGGAAAACTCTGTCTTCGAATTTATCCTTTGAAGGTCCCAAAGAATGTCTTAGGATTGCGGCGGATACCCCCGCACCTGCGCCTTTTCTCAAAATTGAGGTAAATCATGAACCTGTAACAGCTTTACTAGATTCAGGCAGTGTGTGTTCTATTATTTCTGCTGAATGGTATTCCAAATTGAAAACAGTTTGTAAACTTCCTGACTATTGCTCATCTTCTGTTCAATATGTTTCGGCTAATTCTTCTCCATTAGAAATTTTAGGTTCCTTAAAAGCCAAAATTCGTATTTCTAAATTTACTTGGAAAGTTAAATTGCTTGTGGCTAAGCATTTGTCTTGCCCCATTATATTGGGAGCCGACTTCATGTCCCATTCTGGTCTTGTGCTCGATCTTCAGAGTAGGTCATGCACATTCAAATTTGCTTCCAATTGTAAAATCCCCTTATTGAAATGTAATTCTGTATCATGTTCATCTGTTTCGCCTACCTAGGATGAGATGTTGTTAGATCTTAGACATCTACCTGAGGAGCAGGCTGACAGTATTCGTAAGTTGTGTCAGTCGTTTCCAGAGGTGTTCTCGGATACTCTTGGTGTTACTGACCTTATTGAATACAAAATTGAGGTCACGGATTCGATTCCTGTCCGTTTTCCACCTTATAGGCTATCTCCACCTAAAATGAAGGCATTGAAAGAAATCATCGATCAAATGTTAAAGGATGGTATTATTAGGCCCTCTAAGTCGGCGTATTCTTCGCCTATTTTTCTAGTCCCGAAACCCCAAGGTGTCTTCAGGCCTGTCATTGATTATAGGGCTCTCAATCGGAAGGTGGTGTTACAATCTGTGCCCCTTCCTGACCTTCATTCTTGTTTTTCATGGTTTCGCAAAGCTAAGTTCCTCACCATCTTGGATCTAAATCAGGCCTATAATCAAATTCCTCTGGCTGAAGAATCCAAGCATTTTACAGCTTTTGCCACGGATTGGAATTTGTATGAATACTAGAGCGTGCCTTTCGGGCTCCCCACTGGAGCAGCTGTGCTTACGAGGCTACTAGATAGGGTCTTCTCCGACATCAAATTTGAGTACTTGTACCACAATCTGGATGATGTCGTCGTATTTTCGGAGACTTTTGAAGAACATCTAGATCATCTAAAGGAAGTTCTCAATCGCCTTCGTAAGGCGGGGCTAACTGTGAAGTTGTCCAAGGTAGCTTTCGTTAAACCTTCCATGTCATTCCTAGGGCATATTGTCTCGCCCGATGGTGTCGCAGTTGATCACTCTAGAACACAGGCCATCCGCGATTTTAAACCTCCCAAGGACATTAAAGGTATTGCCAGATTCATTGGTATGGTGAATTTCTTCAGGAAGTTTATTCCTAATTTCGCTAATAGAGCGGCGCCCTTGAACCTTCTTCGTAGGAAAGGCATCAAATTCGAGTGGGGGCCTTCACAACAAGCCGCTTTTGAAGACCTGAAATTAGCTCTCTGTAATGCCCCTGTCCTTGCTATGCCAGATTTCTCGAAGAAATTCATCGTCCAAACCGACGCGTCGTCGTCGGCGGTAGCTGCAGTCCTTCTTCAAGAGACTGAACTAGGGAGGCGACCCATCGCCTATGCCTCTAGGATTCTATCGGCTCAAGAAGCTAAGTATTCCATCTATGAGCTCGAAGGTTTGGCAGTCTTATTTGCCCTAGAAAAGTTCCGTCTCTATCTGGAACATGTCAAATTCGACGTGGAGACTGATAATCAAGCCTTAAGCTGGGTCTTAGGTAGGCCGCGTCGTACTGGTCGTATAGCCCGGTGGGCCATCCGAATTTCTGCTTTCCAATTTGACGTTAGGCATATCAGAGGTACTGAAAATGTTGTCGCAGACGGACTCAGCCGTATGTTCTCCAACGACGTCGAGACCCATGAACCGGTCGATAGTTCATCACCCCCCGAGTCCATGCTATCTGAGGTTAATGCCATCTTAACAGATGCTCCCATGCTCTTTAGGGATATTGAGAAATATCAACGTGAAGATCCAACGCTGGCTCCAATCATGGAAACCCTTTCTTCTGGGGAACATGTTGTCCCTTATGTATTGAGGAATGGTCTTTTATGTTGCCCGTCGAGGCATGATCAAAAAATGAAAGTTGTAGTTCCAGCTGTACTTGTGCCAATGATCTTCAAGTACTATCATGAGACCCCATTAGGGGGGCATTTAGGCATCTTCAAAACCCGGGAAAAGATACGTGAAATGTTTATCTGGAAGGGTATGGACGGTGAAATTCGTGAACTAGTTAAAGCTTGTAAATCTTGTTTACTTAGTAAACCTACCATGTCCACCAAGGTAGGCCTTTTGTCTTCTCATCAAGCGTCGCGCCCAATGGAATGCCTGTATATCGATTACGTAGGACCCTTCCCCCAGTCAAAGGGAAATGCCAACAAGTTCATCCTTGTATGTGTAGATGGTTTTACAAGATTATCTTGGTTATTCCCGACTAAGCTGGCTACCGCTCAGTCCACCATTACTTGTTTAAATTCTATCTTTGCTTCTTTTTGGTCCGTGTCAATATATTGTGTCTGACAATGCTAAGGCGTTCACATCTAATCTATTTCGTAAATTCTGTTTTGATCTGTCCATATCTCATGTGACTACTTCTGCTTATTATCCCCAACCATCTCTTGTCGAAAGAGTCAATCGTAACCTCAGGTTGGCTCTTATTGCTTATCATCATGAAGACCATTCCAGGTGGGACACGTCCCTGCATTGGTTAGCTTTCGCTCTGAATTCGGCTGTTCATGAATCACGTAAATTTACTCCAGCTTCTCCGATGTTCAAGTTTGTTCCCAACACGCCGCTCTGCAAACTTTGGTCTTTGAGTGACATTCTACCCGAGACAATAGATCCAGATAATATTAAAGATCTTTGGAAGAAGGCTAAAGCCAATCTTAAAGTGTCTCATGAAAAGGTTAGGGAAAGATATGATCGTGGACGGAGACCCACCAATCTGAAGGTAGGTGACCAGGTGATGGTCAAAAATTTTGTTCCCGCGGGCAAGCTTGCCCCCAGATTTCATGGGCCGTGCGTAATCCTAGATTTTCTTACGCCGGTTACGTTGTTATTAAGCAATCCAGCCACCGAGAGGATATTTAGGGTTCACCTGTCGCAGGTGAAACCTGTGTAGCTTCCGCGCTAACGTAGCTGATTTTAGATTTGCTTTAACATTTTTGAAAGAATTCGGAAGGTTATATTTTTTGTTGCATTTTGAGGCCTTCTGCCCTTGGAGTCAAGTTCTTTAAGCATTTATTGTACACCTTCCCCGACCAGTTAAACTGCCTTCCTGTCCTTGCCATGGCCATTACCATGCTCCCGTCTCCTGCTAACATAAGACAGTGGCTATTTAAATGAAACAAATATTTCCACGCCGCTGGCCCCTCAGTTCCACCACAATGAATGTACCCTAAAATCATTCTGGTCCAACAAAATTCTGCCGCCGAGATCTTAATGTTTCAGTGCCCCCGCAGCAGCGCGGCGCCGTACCGCCACTGAGGTGGGGTATGGGCCCGCCCCTCTCCAGTGAGGCCAACAAGTGTACGGCGAGCCGGAGTCCTCCTCCCGGCCAAGGATGATGTGCGGCGCACAACCTGCAACTTGCCCGCGACCTGTATGTTCGCCGCGGGCGCGGCGTGCTTCAACTCCACTACTCCTCTCATAGTGCGGGCGAGCGGTATCTCAGGGTACTTGAGGGGTCCAAGCGGTCTCCCCTGGACACAAGCAGCGGCGGCTGGTCTGGCCGTCAAACTTAATCAACATTGAATGTACTTAATCAGCTACATGGACATTTAATATCAACAATTACTACATTTTTGAATTCAACAGCAATATTTGGTGGACATAGAAAATTTTTCTTCACTTTCAAGTATTAAAAGTTTTTCCTTCTGAATTCAACTTCTAGAAGCATAAAGACTTTCATTCAAAAGTTACTACAAAGAAATTTTGAAACTGGATCCAATCATTTTAAGAAAACTTGTTTGTAAATCCTTCTGCAATTAATTTCCATTTCAACTGCATAACTTGGACCTTGTTTTAAAACAAAAGTTTATGTTCTTACGTGTTACCCCTTGGGGGGACTTTTGGGGGGGGGGGAGGTCTGTACCGGGCGGTACACCTCCGCGCCGCTAATTCAAACTTTGCGCCAGTTGAAACTCCTCTACTGGAGGAAGCCTGAACTTTAACTACCGTGTTAAGTCTCAAGTTTCTCAGAAGATGTCCCTACTTGTAAATTTTGAAGTGTTCTGAACTGTGTCGTTTTCGATGTATTTTTGTTTTCCCTGTAGCAAGAAGTGTGAACATTCTCTTCTAGATGGCACCTCTTACGAACTACAATTGTGCACTCTAGTGCGAAGTGTAGGAACCTTTTTTTTGAAGAAATTTAGTATTTATAAGTTTGTTCTTTATTAAATTTATTTCTGCCATTTTTAAGTTGGCAACGTTAACCCTTTCTTTCCGCCAGTTTTGAAATTGGCCAATCATCAATTTTTGTAATTAATTTTCCACCAATCCTAGATATCTTCTTCAGTTTTGACTTGTAATCTTGTGGGAAATAAAATGCTTGTGGGCGGGTGTTATCAGTCATGAAAGGTCTCGAATGTTCCGCGAGGGTATATAAACTGCTGATTTTCGGGTCTTTGCGCCACTTCAGTAACATCTATCATTGTGTAAATTATGTAGCAGGGGGCGGGAAGCGCCTCTTTCGTCGGGCAGCAGTTCTTCAATAAGGTAATGGCCTTTTAATAACTTCTTTTCTTGCTAGATCAGCAGTTTAACTCTCGGGGCAGGTTCGATACCTCTTACCATGTAACTTTCCTCTAAAATGTAAAAGACTCTTGGTACAAATTCAATCTCTTTAAACTACAAATTGAGATAGAGAGTGCCTAACCCTCTCGAGCTCCCTTTCATATTGTTTTTGGGGTGACTACGTTTTCTCAACCAGTTTTCTTCGTTTCGTAATGTAATAAGTTTTCCTATCGTGTCACCTCTTTAGTATGGGATTAGCCCTTGCATATGCGGCCTAGTGCCAAATAGGTTTTAAACAAAGTGTATTAGGAGTGCAAGGACGCCTCCTCTCAAGATGGTATTTTGGAGGCCATGTAATTGTCCTGTTTCTTTATTGAGTAGGCCTCAGTAGGTTGGGTATTTTTACCCCTGTTTTCATGTGCTTGGAGGTCAACTTGAAGGTGGAGTTTGGTGTGGCCTTTGATAGGCTGGAACTTTGAGAGCGGGTTGCTCTTCCCAAAAAAATTGTTTCTGCGTGCCTCGAGGAGGCTTTACTGTGTAATTGGGAGCAAGAGCTCCTGGGCATGATTGGGGTTTCCTGCCCCTTTGTCAAACCTGGTATCTGGCTAAAGTTGGGCTAATTGCTCAAGAATTATGTGTCTGGCTCTCGGAGTCCAAATCCTGTAACATTGTAATTGTACATGCTCGATTTGTTGCTAGGCTACTGAGTACCTGTTATATTTGTTATTTCTTGATCTTAAAAAGAAAATATAACCTTGTTAAATTTTAAATTAACTTTAATTTCGTACATTGAGTCCTATTCATCCCAGCACCTTCTTTCACCTCTAAATACAACGGATAACTCCTTGACACGCATAATTACCTTTGGAGAATACTAAGTCATCGTGCAGACGAGATCGGTATTCCTCCGACCAACACGTGCAAAATCTTGGGTATCACCTTCTGCAGGGACATACTCGAGACAATAGAACTAAATTGGAATGCTCTCTTGAACGGAATTCGCTTCCAGTTTGCAGAAAATCTCGCACGCAGGCACAATTTATTTCAAAAATTTGGTTTATTAACACTTACGCCTTATCTAAAATCTGGTACATCGCACAAATACTACCTGCTCCGCATGTTATCTGTCAACGCATAGAAATGTCAACTGACTGCTTTGGAAAGGCTTTCGGTACAGAGTGCGTCGAGAACAGTTAAACTTAAAGGAACATCTTGGCGGATTGGGACTGTATGCAGTGGAACTGAAATGTAGTTCCCTCTTCGTCAAACACGTCGTCAAGGCAATGCATACGAGGGGAGAATCCCTCGATTGTCACTTCAGTCAGCTAAGAGAAGATCCCAATTTCCGAAGAACCCGTGAATTCAAATATTGTTACAAGAGAGCACTAGCAGTTATTGAACAGCTTCCGCATAACCAAGCCTTAGACGGCTCCTTTGATCACGTGAAACAGCTCTACAACTTCCTGCTTCAAAATAGACACTTCGATCCGAACATTCAACTAAAACACCCCACTAGGAACTGGCAACTAATCTGGCAAAATACCTGCAATCAGTGGCTACCCCTAGAATGGAGAGTGTCGGTATACAGTTATCTAAACGATATCATCCCTACAGGTGAAAAACTGAAAAGACATGAGCAGCTGGTGGATGTCAGATGCTCTCTCTGTAATTCTACAGACACCTTGGTTCACCGGATTACTACGTGCCTAAATGCCACTGTCATATGGAAATGGACGTTGAAAGTTATCACAAAAATACAGGGTGCCGAGTCTGATAATTCTCTCCAACAAGCGTTTCTGCAATTTGACGTTCCGCAACGATCGAGCAAGAATAGGAACGCAGCCCTATGGTTTCTAGCCGCTGCCATTCATTACAACATTTCTGGCTATAAGCAACCAATGTTTCTAACACTCACCGGCTTTCTGGATCATCTGAGGAAGGAACGCTGGAGACTGTCCCGAAATCAACAGCTTGATGCAGCCTTTGGTCGCCATCTATATCACTTTTGAACTTTGCTCAACATAATGGATGTGGTTCATCTGGTACACATGTTTCAGTTGGCTAACTAGGATGCTAGCGACTTAGAAATTCACATCAGTGAGGGAACATTCTAGCTATCAGGTGACCAACTTCCTCAGACAAAGTGTCCTTTGCCACCGAACTGTATTCCATACTTGTACTTATGAGTGTTTTAGTTCCGTTTGTAAGTGTTTGTTTCCACACTATTAGGATGAACTTATATTTATACGTATCAAATGCAATCATATAACAAAAAACTAAACTTGTGTGAATGTTTCAGAAAAAAATGGTATAATGGTACTTCTGAACTAAATGTAACCAACTGTAATATTACAAAGTTCAAAACAAATTATTTCTTTAAAAAAATCCAGGCGGTTATAAAGTTCAGAGACAGAGTTACTCCGTATTAAATGATGCTGGCAATGATTTCTCCAGGGCGAATAATGTTTTGTCCGGTAAGCTTATATAAAAAAAAAATTAAACGCTTTTCTCCCTTAAAATTTCCTTTAAGTCTCACCGACACACATAGATCTGATGGCGACAATGTGGTAGGAAAGTGCTAGGAATTGAAAGATATAGAACGTAGCCTTAATTATGACGCAAACCCAGAATTTGCTTGGTGTGAATGTGGGAAACCACGAAAAACCAACGTCAGAGCTGCCGACACTGGAGTTCGAACGCACCATCTCCCGAATCCAACCTGACAGGTACAGAACATAAGCCACGCAGCCACTTGCTCGGTTAAACCTGTTCCATTTGGCTGGTTATTGAAATGTGGACCGAGTGTGTCTTAGACTCAACAGGTTATAATTTCATCAGTGATGAGTTTCGCTCTGGTCTTCGGGTTATACATTTTTACAAACAGACGACTGTCCTTCTTCAAATCAAATCAAATCAAATCAAATCAAATCAAATCAAATCAAATCAAATCAAATCAAATCAAATCAAATCAAATCAAATCAAATCAAATCAAATCAAATCAAATCAAATCAAATCAAATCAAATCAAATCAAATCAAATCAAATCAAATCAAATCAAATCAAATCAAATCAAATCAAATCAAATCAAATCAAATCAAATCAAATCAAATCAAATCAAATCAAATCAAATCAAATCAAATCAAATCAAATCAAATCAAATCAAATCAAATCAAATCAAATCAAATCAAATCAAATCAAATCAAATCAAATCAAATCAAATCAAATCAAATCAAATCAAATCAAATCAAATCAAATCAAATCAAATCAAATCAAATCAAATCAAATCAAATCAAATCAAATCAAATCAAATCAAATCAAATCAAATCAAATCAAATCAAATCAAATCAAATCAAATCAAATCAAATCAAATCAAATCAAAATCTCCTCATTTGCAAATGAGGTGTCTACCTCGGTGGCAAATGGTACACCAAAATACATTATTGTCAAGCACTAAATATTAAATTAACAAGAGAAGAAAATTTTCCTATAATACAATATTACACAATTTACGCTAACAATATTTTCTATTAAACATACAGCTCATCCTTAATAAATTTATATTGTTTACAAAATTCTACATATAATATCTCCTGTACTATTTACAAATATAGTCAACTGATATACAGTATGTGAAATTACTTCAAATGATACTATACAATTGGTATAAGATTAAAATTCACATTGCATTTATTTACTTTTTTACCCATACTGGAACCTAAGTAGCATAATGACCTGCTGCGTCTTAACCAGAGCCCTTTTGCTACCACTTTTCAGATTTCCTGATGGGCCTTCACAGCTACCGTAGCGACCCCAGGGCCCTCGAATTCCCCACTGTACTTCACCCCTACAGGCAGTCCCCTACTTTGGCTGTCCAAACTCCTTAGACCAGGGATGGAAATAATTTATTCACACACATTTTTATTTACATTAACCTGCACTGCTCGAATGCCTTCTAACAGTTCATTTATTTTCTCTGTTCATGTTTATTCTCTTCTTGAATATCTGTACAGATTTTGGAAAAGGATCAAACACTACCCCTGGTAAACTGTTCCCGTCCTTCACACCCTTCCCAATGAATGAAAATTTACCCCAATCGCTTCTGCTAAAATTCGTTCTAATTTTATATTTGTGGTCAGTCCTGCCGATATAATTATTTTCCAACTGAAGCCTCTCACGGATATCACCCCATGCTTCTTCTCCTGTATAAGCTCCATATAATCCTAGAAGTCTAGTTTTCTCCCTTCTCTTACTTAAAGTTTCCCACCCAAGTTCTTTAACATTTCTGATACACTACTCCTTCTCCTGAAATCCCCTGTTACAAATCTTGCTGCTTTCCTCTGTACACTATATATTTCTTTTATTAGGTAATTTTGGTGAGGATCCCAAACACTGTTTTCATATTCCAATAATGGACGAACCATACTTAAGTAACTTTTCTCTTTTAATTCTTTGTTGCATCCTTTATGTAACCTCATTATGACATGCAACGATCTGTATGCTTTCCCAACAATGTCATCCGCATGACCTTTCCAGTGCAAATTACTTTCAAATCTCACACCTAAGTATTTGTACTTGCCATCTTTTGGGTTAACTACCCCTTCCAAAGTATATTCAAATTCAGTTTTAAAACTCCTGTTTGTAAATGTTGTAACAGTTGATTTGCCTCCATTAACCTTCATGTTATTCTCTTCAACCCATTGTTGGATACTCTCAAGGTCCCTTTGTAATTCTGAACAATCCTCAATTTTATTTATTTCCCTATATACAATTATGTCATCTGCATGCACTCTTATTTTTGATGTTATATTATTCCCTAAATCATTTACGTATATTAAGGAAAGTAACGGACCGATTATACACCCTGGTGCAATTCCCTTACAAACTTTCCCTTCCTGCGATACATATTTCCCACTTTGGCTTTCTGAAACCTTGAATTTAGAAATGTTTTTACCCAACGTGTAACGCTTACGTCCAATCCTATCCCCTCCAATTACATTAATAATATTCCATGTTCCACTCTATCAAGGCTTTGGAAAGATCTATGGCTATGCAATCTAACTTGCCTCCTGAATCCAATTGATCTGATATGTCCTGCAAAAATCCCACCAGTTGTGCCTCACAAGAAAATTTCTTTCTAAATTCATACCGGCTTCTCATGAGCCAGTCTTTATCATCACATATTCCTCTGATGTACTTTGATATTGAACTCTCCAGTATTTTACACACTATACTGTTTAGGCTGATTGGTCTGTAGTTCCCTGGTTTCCTTTTATCACCCTTTCCCTTAAAAATTGGTATTATTATAGATTCCTACCATTTATTTGGTATTACACTATTATTTATGACATAGTCAAAGAGAAATATTAAATAAGGCACTATGTACCACCCCATGGTCTCTAACACCTCCCCAGTAATTTGAACACTTCCTGCTGCTCTTCTTTGCTGAAGCAGTTGGATGTCTCTGAAATTATCTTAATTTGTAACTGAGAAGCTTCCTGTTTCCCTCTGTGTCTCTCCCTCTCTATCTTCTGTTTCGGTTTCCAACTCCTGACACTCATCTACTGAATCTCTGAATTCCCTACTTAACAGGATTGCTTTCTCAGTATCTGTTAAATAGTGTTCACCCCCTTCTCAACCATTGTAGGAATTTTGATTCCTTTTCCTTTTTGAATACAGCTTTTCCCATTTCCCTTTGTGGTCAATACCCTCTTGAAGTATGCCATTCATATAATTCTCTTTTGCTTCCTTTTTCACTCTATTCAGTTCTCTCATTAGCTGTTTTCTAGTTTCTCCTCTCTCCCTACCCTCTTTGATTTTCTTGTTTACTGTTCTACATTTTCTTTTTAATTTTCTTATTTCCCTTGTATAATAAACAGGGTCTGAGGTAATTTTACCCTTCTTAACAGGTACAAATCTCTTCTCTCCTTCCCAAATGATTCCTTTCAATTTAGCCCAAAGTGTATCCACATTACTCCCTTCACTTATCCAACAACTGAATCGTAATTTAAGGCAAGTCCCAAATTCATCAACTTTAGTTTTTCTGTACAATTTCTTGTCTTGTGTGACCCTCTTATTAAGCCCTTTTGGTACCAATCCTACATCCATTATTACAGACTTATGGTCACCTATTACTTCAATTACCTCAGTTTTATCAACAATTTCCCATGGTTTAACAATGAATACTTCTAGTAAGTATTTGAGACGAGTCGGTTCTTGTACTACTTGTGTAAATCCTCCCTCCGATATTAACTTATTTGCCAGTTTCTGTTCATGGGCTTCACTTGCAGCTCCATTCCATTCATCGTCAGGCAAGATTATATCTCCCCCAATTTTTACCATATCATTATTATTGTTTTTGTGAGTATAATCTAGTATTTTCTCAAATATTTCCATGTCTATTTCCTCTCTTCCAGGCCTGTATGTTCCTATAATTCCCCTCCACCTTCATATCATCACAAACCAATTTTATCCCTAATATTTCATCCCTTTCATCGGTAAACCATTCATGTGAACAATAATTTTCTTTCGCCAGAAGAAATACCCCTCTCCCTTTCTATCTCCTCGGTCTCTTTGTTTTACATCTGAGACCCCTCCCTGTCTCTTCCATAAAGGATATCGTGAAACACACCAAATCATTATCAACTTATTGTGCTCGATTATGCATTACGCCAAAATCTCTTAGCTGTAGGGAATAGTAAACTACGAACACAAACGCCCGTTCGTTTCTGTTTGCTATACGAATTAAAGAAAACTAACAGTCACCGGATTGCACCTCGGGTAGGGTACATTGAGGCAGAAATAGCTTCCAAGAAGGATATTCCAGGAACTATTAATGAACAAGTGGAGTGTGTATGCGGGGATCTTCAAAAGTCAGAAGTATTCAGTCAGCAGTATGTAATGTTTGTTGGTTACAAGGTGGACGTCCAGATAGAGGAGGTGACTAATACTAAAGAAGTATTAAAATTTACATATGTTAACAATGACATTTACAATAAGGTACAAAAGTTGAAAACAAAAAAAGCGGCTGGAATTGATAAGGTTTTGGGGGATATACTAAAGACAATGGATTAGGATATAGTTCCATATCTGAAGTACTTATTTCATTATTGGTTGCATGAAGGAGCTATATCAAATGAATGGAGAGATGCATTAGTAGCCCCTTTGTATAATGGAAAGGGTGATAGATATAAAGCTGAAAATTACAGGCCAGTCAGTTTGACATGAATTGCATGTAAGCTTTGGGAAAACATTTTCTGATTATATTAGACATGTTTGCGAAATTAATAGCTGGTTTATTAGAAGGCAGGTTTGGTTTAGGAAAGGTTATTCCATTGAAGCTCAACTTGTAGAATTCCAGAAAGATATAGCAGATATTCCGGATTCAGGAGGTCAAATGGACTCTATCACGATTGACCTATCTAAGGCATTTGATAGAACTAGTGTAGTTGGATTTGACAAAAGTGTGACTGAACGGGTGGCCCTGTTTCTAGAAAATAGAGCTCAGAGAAATAGAGTAGGCGAAGTTTGATCTGTCCCTCTAATAATTAAGAGGGGAATTCCTCAAGGCAGTATTATTGGACCTTTATGTCTTCTTATATATATATCAAAGATATGTGTAAAGAAGTGGAATCTGAGTAAAGGCTTTTTGCAGATGATGTTATTCTGTACAGAGTAATAAATAAGTTACAAGGTTGTGAGCAATTCAAAATGGCCTCGACAATGTCGTGAGATCGACAGAGGGCAATGGTATGATGATAAAGGGGTTAAAAGCCAGGTTGTGAGTTTCACAGATAGGAAACGTCTTCTCAGTTTTAATTACTGCGTCCATGAGGTACATGGGGTTCCTTTTGCGGATTATTGTAAGTAACTAGGTCCTGATATAAGGAAAGATCGTCACTGGGGTAATCATATAAATATAACGGCACATAAGTCTGTGGTCAGACCGCAACTAGAGTATTCCAGTGTAAGGACACTCACCAGGACTACTTGATTCAAGAACTGGAAGAATTCCAAGGAAAAGCAGCTCGAATTTTTCTAGGTGATTTCCGACAAAAGAGTAGCGTAACAAAAATATTACAGAGTTTGGGCTGGGCAGACTTGGGAGAACGGAGACGAGCTGCTCAACTAAGTGGTATGTTCCGAGCTGTCAGTGGAGAAATGGAGAGAAATGACATCATTGGACGAATAAATTTTGGTGGTTTTTCAAAGTAGGGAAGATCACAATATTGAACCAATGGCCTTCTTGGCCCAAGGGTTCAATATGAAGATAAATTTGGAATTTAAGAGGACAAATTGGAGCAAATATTCGTTTATAGGAAGGGGAGTAAGGGAATGGAATAACTTACTAAGGGATATGTTCAATAAATATCCAGTTTCTTTGCAATCATTTTAGAAAAGGCTTGGAAAACAACAGATAGCTTATCGGCCAACTGGGCGAATGTCCTGAATGCAGATCAATAGTGATTAACGGTTAAAAACGTATGTAGACAGTACTTCCTTTGTTCTCAGTTTTGTAGTTGACGGGGATGATAATTTCGATGTAAGGACCCTTGAAGCAGCAATCATCATCGTCGTAGTAAAGAAATAAAAGTACTAAACGTGATGGTCCTAGTTTTTGTACCTCTTTATTAAGTTCTGAATTGCAGATATTTGAATAGGTGATAAATAACGACCACCAAAGGTAGCGAAATCTACGAGTTTAAGAGGGAGATTGTTTCGGATATTCCTCAAAGTTCTTCACCTGGCTTTACAAGATTGATGCTGGCCTTTATATGAATACCGTCTATTCAGTACGAATATTCGTTGAATTTTAAGAAAGTGGTTTATCAATAATAGGAGCATTCACAGAAAGTAAAATATGGAAGCATTGATGTATATAGAAGCAATGTCTGCAGTAATACTAACACTGCCTTAGCATTAAGTAAATTCCGGCGAGTTAAAATAAAGTTGACAGTAAAGTGCAGGGGATTTAAATTACTTAATATGGCACAAACTAACCGGAACAATTATATTCATTTTTCCATATGCGGTGTTAATAAATATAGGCCTATTATAAACACCCGGATATAACTACAACATTGATTGCAGAAAAAATAATCGTGTATCAATTAGGTTAGTGACTACCTTTTTCATTTCATTAGTGTAATTTTATTTTCCAGTTTTCAAAGAGTTTGTTGCTTTGTAAAGTCAAAGGCTTTGTTTACATCGCCAACCAATCGGGTCTTTTTGTGCTTAGCTATGGACCATTGTATTCGTGTGATTGTGGAATGCGATAATGCCATGAATGGAGCTTCAGCTTGTGTGCAATTGCAGTTAGATGGCACTCGGGTGCTTGTCGGACGGTCGAGTTCAGAGGGTAATGTGGCCGGAGTCCATCCCTTTGAGCCACACGATCACAATAGCCTGAAGTCACCATTATTAGAAATGAAAAGCAGTCGAATGCTGTAGAAGACTAAAGGGAATAAATAGCCCATCCTCGGCTGATGATTGTTGAAGGGCCCGAAGACATTTTAAACGAACAGCTTGACTCTTACACGCTACAATGAACTCCCGTGGTCAGTAATACGCGATATAGGAATGAATAAGCTGAAAATGTGGAATTACATCAGTATACGAATAAGCATAGTTGGAACATTTAAAAATTGGAAATATAGTATTATGATGGTAAATTTTGAATTTAATAGGAGAAATAGATGTCAAATACTCGCTTAGAAGAATTGGAATAATTTACCAAGGGATTTGTTCGACAAATTTTCAATTTACTTGAAATAATTTAAGACAAGAGTAAGTAAATAACTGATGGGGACTCTGCCACCTGGGCGACTGCCATAAATGTGGATTAGTGGTGATTAATTGATTGCTCGATTCATTATTATTATCCTGGAAATTACCCTATCTTTCCAACTTTTTAACGAAATCTTCACATGACGTCTCCCTGGATTCGACAATTATGAGTTTCGCACTGTTTCTTTCATCTACGTACAATTACCTGTCTGCATCAGTCCCAGCTTGGAGCCATTCTTTTCTGATACGCCTTCGTTTTACATTTACAGCCTGCTCTAACTTAAACATTCCACCAAGATATTGCTTTTCCACTTCATGACACACAGATGTTCCTAGGCATTCCCTAGTGTTTCCACTACAGTATCCCAGTGTGCTATCCATTCACTTTCTATATTCTGAACCTGCTTACTGACCATTGTTTGGAACTTTTCACTAATCTACTTCTACCTAATTTCCTTCTCCAGGATATTTTATTCACTTATTGCTCTTATTCACATTTTCTATACTACGCCGAGAGATACTTAGTTCACTACAGATCTGATAATGACCTCTGCCTTCAAAAATTCCTCACAATGCCCGCATATTCCTAACATATTTTCTGAATTCAATTTCGGTTATGATATAGTATACTATGGGTATGCTGCCCCCAACCAGCCATATGTAGCTGTGAATAACTTTAGGCTTGAAGAATGATTCGTAACTGCTAATCGCATACTGACACAGAAGTCCAGTAAACCCTTCCCATTCATATCCTCCCTCTATTTAAATATCACCTTCTCGTACTCTTCAGTTCTATTTCCTGCCAAATATAGCACAATCCTTAATTCATTTACGTGCCTAACAGGAACTACCTTGCCAGCAATTAACAGTCCTACCACGCACTAAGCTCTTCCCGTTTTAAAACACTCTATAATCTCCCATACTTTCTTCATTTTCTCCACTGTGGTGTTGTGAATGTAAGGCAAGTAGGCAGTTCCCTTCACTTCATCCTTCTGTGAGCTTTGCTTTGCTTTGCTTTGATTTGCAATTGTTAATTGCTGGCAAGGCAGTTCCTGTTAGGTACGTAAATGAACTAAGGATTGTGGTTGATTTGGCAGGAGAGCGTGAGGATTAGGAGAAAATTCATAACTTCAAAGGAGCACTTAGCGATATCATAGTCAGGATCAGTACTAAGCAAAGCAAAGCTCACAGAAGGAAGAAGTGAAGGGAACTGCCTACTTGCCTTACATTCACAACACCACAGATCGAATTGCCAAGGTCCTCCGCAAACACAATATAAAAACCGTGTTTGGCACCGTCACTAAAATTGCTCACAGTCTGAGTAAAACTAAGGACAATTAATTCTCCCGACTTTTACATCCTGGGGTGTACGAAATTCCCTGCACTTGCCGTAAGGTATACATCGCCAAACTTGCCGGTCCATTGGTACCCGTATCAAGGAACATGAACGTAATATTCGTCTCAGCCAGCCAGACAAATCGGCAATAGCTGAGCACGCTCTATCGTCGGGTCATGATATCATGTCCCAAGATGCTCGAGCTCTTACCCACACTAGACACTACAGGTCCAGGATTATACGGGAAGCTGTGGAAATACGTAGAAAACCTAACAATTTCAACAGGGACACTGGCTATCAATTAAGTAATACATGGTTGCCAGCCATTAAGGATTTACGTAGGTAGTTCCCTTCCCTGTCCATTCACTATTGTTATTTCGTCTCCGTGTTTTCCAGATTCGTACGTTCCTCATAGCCAGATGATTCATTCCGGGGTTGTGTCAATTTCACACACCTGTCAATGTCATATACTCATTTGTTACGTGCACATGTTATGTGACCCTCTTAGACTGAATCTGATGTTTCGGTCAGCTTCCGCTCCGATCATTAGCGTTGTGCCACGTCCGGGGAGCCATCTGGTGACGAATGAACGTACCATTTCCACTTCTGTTATAACGTCTAAATTTCAAGACTCATGGCTTAAGGAGCCTTTCTCGTGGACAGTCGAGATTTTATTCTGATGACGCAGAGCACAATTTTCTGCGAAACATAAAAAAGTTCACATTATGTTCTTGGCACGGCATAAGCCCAAAAGCCTATACAGTATCATGTCTATAAGTACGGGCCGTGAAAACATCAATGGCAACATAGCATTTCCATGCTTACAACTTTCAGCTTCACTATTCTGAAACTTACATTTTATATTATTAACTAAATGTTCGTGTTTTTTCCACGTTTGGACAATTTTAGCTGTAGCTATTTAAACTGCGCGCCTGCTGTACGCCATCTATGCCAACTGTCTTGAACTTGTAAACTCCCACTAAATTTCATTGATTACTGTTAGCTGGCTGTACCATCGATTTATTAGTGCAGTCGCACGGACTAAATCTAACCTAGAGCTCAGGAAATTTCATTTTTGTTATTGGTAAACCTTTTTATCAGGATTGCATTTTTTATGTAACGACGTTGTCAACACTTCAGCTGGTTCCTCCTCTATTGTTATCTACCTATCAGGAGCTTGTAAATGGGATCACTAGTCTATCAAAACCACGGGGTGTGTACAGGAATCCAGCCTACCAGCTTAGTGTTCTGGAGGCTTACCTCATGGAAGTATAAAAACAGTGAACTTTAAGGCCGTCTTGTCTGAATTGCTCCAGTGATTGGGAGTGCGACTTGCCGGGAGCTCAAGAGGCAGGGGTTAAGTCTGCTTGAGGAAGATCCAGTGACAAAATGTACTGAATTTACCTAGATATGTGATAGCGTCTGCGTATTTCTTTAGTGTTATTTTGTAAACTGGTGGTTTTAAAGTAAGATTATCGGCGAAGTCTTATGACTCTCTTTCTATTCCCTACTGTGAAATATGTAATGGAAGTAAAGAAGAGTGTTGAACCTATGTGGTTTGCACTCAACCGCCTGGGTGAATAAATTTCTCAACCTAAAATTGTTGTAAATCTCATTTTTTTTATTTTAGTCACACCTTGTAGTATACGATTAGTCTCCGCATCATTGTGCCATAAGCCCACGTAGGGTATTAGCAATTTCTATAAGGAGTGCAGGTGTGTCGCCTCCTTGCTTTTTGTGTATGGCCGATTATGTTCAACCCACTGATCTCTATACATGGATCGCTGATGGCAGCTCTCCGCTGCAGGAGAAAGTACGCCAAGTTGAGCGCGCGGTTCGCCATGTTGGCGTACCCACCCTAGAGCTCTCCTTATGGGGAAGCAATGATAATATAGTCAAATTTAAATCGCAATTAATGGCGCATTGGAATAATTAAAAATATAGAGACATGTTCACTCAAAGCATAAGGACATTGGGATCACTGACATGTCATTCCGAAGTCAGAAAATCTCCGGAATAGCAATAAAAATGAGTGTATAATAACGGCCGAAAAAAATTACTACTGCCTGAAAATGACGTGAAACTAGGGGTGTAACAATGAAAGGGTGGGGAAATGTGTTTTCAAAACACCCTCGCCACTTGCAAGCCTATGACATTGAATAGAGTAAATTAAGGTTATGGTTTTATGACTTCGTTCCAGCTCATAAATTGTTACTCTAAATAACTATTATAGACCTCTTTAATTAAATTCAGCTAGCAAAGCAACATTGATGGCCATCATCATAAAAATGTAACACCCCTTAAAAGAGCCCCAAATACCACAAACATTATAATGGGATAGCCTAAAACACCCACCACAATTTCCCTTCTCCCACTACTCCAGTGTCTGAAACCCATAATTATTACTGATGTAATAAGGCCTAGAACTCCTCCATATTTCATTCTCTAAGATTGTTATCACGTCAATTATTTCAGCTAAACCGTCAGATTAATGATGACAAATAAATAAAAATATGAGTAAATCCTTACTTGCAGTAAATGTTCACGAAAATTGAAAACACTGTGCATCACTTCTAAGGCGTACAGTTTGTCCAGTTCTATCAAAAACAGTCTTCCTCAGAGTGATCCGACCAGAGAACAGCTGTTTTAGAAGGCTCCCGATTCTCCCGCCTGATACTCCTAATCCATGATCTTAGAAGTTTGGGTCTCGAGAAAGGAAACCTACAAAAATTAATTGCCATTTTGCTCCCAGAATATGCGAAATGAGATACAATAAACCTAAAACTCAAAACACTACCCTAGGTAGATTATTATGTATAGTATAAAAGTCACCATCCGTGGTGTAGTGGTTAGTGTGATTAGCTGCCACCCCCGGAGGCCTGGGTTCGATTCCCGGCTCTGCCACGAAATTTGAAAAGTGGTACGAGGGCTGGAATGGGGTCCACTCGGCCTCAGGAGGTCAACTGAGTAGAGATGGGTTCGATTCCCACCTCAGCCATCCTGGAAGGGGTTTTCCGTGGTTTCGCACTTTTCCAGGCAAATATCGGGATGGTACCTAACTGAAGGCCACGGCAGCTTCCTTGTCTATCCCTTCCAATGTTCCCATTCCCCCGCAAGGCCCCTGTTCAGCATAGCAGGTGAGGCCACCTGGCCGAGATACTGGTCATCCTCCCCGGTTTCATCCCCCGTCTCAGAGTGTGAGGCCCCAGGACACTGCCCTTGAGGCGGTACAGGTGTGATCCCACGCGGAGTTCGAGGAAAAACCGACCCCGGAGGGTAAAAAAGATAAAGAAGAAGGAGATAAAACGCACCGATGAAATGATTTCTCCTTCTGCTGATCGGTTCTGTTTGTACATCCATAACCTGAATACTGCGGCATGTTAATAACCCGTACTCTTCATTCAGATTTCACATGAACACATACACATTGAAATTGAATCTTGTAATTTACAGGCATACTACAAGGCAACGAACCTAAATTCGTAAAGTACACCATTATTTCCTTTGCAATAACACAGCACAAAACACCCGTGGAACTACAATCAAGAGGCCTGGCGTCCCTGAACTAAGCATAAACAAAGCAAGCGCGCTCCTCGTGGTCTACTGCACCGTGCGCTCGCTGCCATCTTACCACGCCTGTCATTTTCTATTCGGCTTACTGCTACCCAAGCTACCAGCCATCCAGGTATAGAGATCAGTGGTTCAACCCCTTCCCTTTTACTACTAAGGCATGTGGTATGGGCATATATGCCCCTGTTCATTCTGCAACTATTTCTGTGTTTTGGTTCCCTTTAAGAACAGTGCTTAAATGTATTGTTATTGTGGAGCAATTGATGAACATTTTAAAGTTCGGTCAAGAAAACTGATCAGGGTATTTTGGGGCTCAGACTCCTGTGTAATGTAACTGGTAGGAGCAAAGATTGCTTTTGCTGTAGTAAAATATTGTACCTGCCCGTAGCAATTATGCTGTACTCTTTGTAAAATTAGACTAACTTTAAATTACCGCAAGTTTTGTACCTGATGTTCGGACTTCTAAGTCCCCGATATCGTTAGATATGATGTGCTCATTAATATCGTTTGTTATTCATTCAGATTCCCTTTCTATTAATTTTAGGAAAGGAAACAATTACAATTTCACAAATTTGTTATGTTAAATTCTGCTTCAGTTTATCCTGTGCTCAAGTACTCAACCCTGGCGCTTCTTATTCCTCTGCGAGACGTGGAAACCCCGAAACAGTAATTATTAAGAAGTATTTGTATTTTTTCAAAACTGGATACATCCGTGCAGCTGGCTTCTAAACCAGATACATCCGAAATAAATTTCCAATTATTTACAAAACTATAAACGATTGATCGTTTATATCTGAGGCATGTATGCACTTATCTCGTGCAAAAATCGTGTCAGAGTTTCAAGAATTAATTGTTCCATGCAGTAGAGTTAGAGTGTCTTTGTGTCTTCAGAATTTTTTTGTAAAACTGATATAGCTTCTTTTGGAACAAAACGACTCCTATCAAGCACACGCTGACTGACAGACGACATTATACAGGGTGAGTTTTAAGTCCACCGACAAATGTGATGGAGTGATTTCTGACTGAAATTCAAGTACAATTGATCATATAAGCTTGTGCCCAGAAATGCATTGTTTCTACGGTAGATGTCACTTAAGGACGGCAACAAACAAAGAGCTCTGGCACACAGTACGTGGCCTGAATCCCATCCGTGTCAAAACAGATGTGGCCTCCGTGGGATGCAATGCACGCGTTCACACGTCATATCATGGATTGCCTTACTCCTTCCAATGTTCCGGGCTGTGTCCGAATAGAGTCACAGGCTACGTGGACATGCTGCTCAAAGGATTCAACTTCAAGAATAGGTTCACCGTACGCAATGCATTTCAGACACCCCCACATGAAAAAATACAGGTGATTTAAGTCCGGTGTTCGAGCAGGACATTCAACGGGGACTTCATGTCCAACCCGACGTCTGCTTATGATGCTGTTGAGGTGTCGTAGAACAGTAATACAGAATTGCGCTCCATCGTGCTGCAGTCATATTGCCTGTCGTATGGCCAAAGGTACATCCTCCAGCAATGGAGGCAGAGAAATTTTCAGAAGGTCCATGTACGTTTCTCCGTTCAGGCGTTGTGGAAGTAGGGCTGGTCCAAGTAGGCGGTCGCCAGTTATCACTGCCCAAATATTGATGTGCAGCTACTGCTGATGAGACGCTTCAACCATTCCGCGAGGATTTTTTGTAGCCCACATATGATGATTATGTAGGTTAATTATGCCATCTCTAAGAACGGTTGCTTCATCGATGAAGAGGATTCAAGACAGAAATCCCATAATTGTCATGGTCTGTTGCAGAAGACAGCGACAGAATCTTTCCCGTGGAGTAAAATCCGTATGTGATATTAATCACCTCTGTGGTGGTAGGCATAATAGCGGTTGTTATGTTACATACGAATAATCGTCCTTTGGCATACACCATGTTGGAGGGTTACTGACCTGGAGTTTGTAGGAGAGTTGTTCTCAAAATCATGGAGAACATGTTCCTCCACATGAGGGGTAGGCACAGTCTGCGGCCACCCTAAAAGTTCATCTTTCAGAAAGGACCCATGCTCAAACGCAAGTTGAAAAGTGGCTCCGAATGTTGTGTGAAATGTAGGTGCTGTCCGTCAGGATACGTGGCTCGGTACATCCGTGCTGCATCGTGACCGTTTTCTCCTGCTTGGCGATACACGTTTACCACCTCGAATTGTTCCTGGAATCAATACCGGACTATAACACCATCTGAAGCACACAAAACGTGCATAGCAAGTTATGAGAGAAAGTCGTTAGTGCTATCTACCGTGGAAACGTACTTCCGGGCTAATGGTGATATAAAGTTTTGTGCTCAATTTTCTGTCAGAAATCGCCCCAAAAATTTCTCTGATGACTTAAAACACACCCCGGATAGCTCTCTGGCCATATCTTATGATCTGGCACAGTAGGTGCTACAGTAACTATTGCTGCAGTTTTGCCCATCCAGGTCATGAAATTTATCTTGATTAGTGTTCCGGATAAACTACATTAGGTGGCACCGGAGTAAAGTGTAAGAGGTGTTGCAACACATCACGGGAAGCCCAATTGGATGTCACAGTATGAAACAATAGTCATGCTTATTGCCACTTACGGATCAGAGATATGGAACATGACTGACAAAACGTCAACACTAATCATGGAATGAAACGAAACAATTTAAGGAGAGAACGGCAAATGGAGAAATAAATGAAATCATCTGATATTGCTTTTGTCACTAAGATAAGAAATTTTAAACTCGGCTCTTCATTTGGTTAGAATGGTCGAGGGAAATTTAAGGAAGATACTTGAATGAATATCCACATTCCATTACTCGAATTGTGCACGATTCTTCAAAAATCAGAAACAAAGCGTTATAAAGTAAATAATCAACAGTAGAGAAAACTGAACATATAATTATAACATTGACTAAATCATACTTCCCGAGTGTTATGGGATACGGAGTATTGATGCAATTAGCGGTACACGTTAGGAATCTAAAACAGTTTACCCAGCATTTCATACCAAGCCGTCTGAAGACAAACAAATAATTAGGATGTAAGTAGGCTCAGCTGCTTGTTATTAACGTGCATGATGTCTCTTATGTGGTGTTATGATGTTCAATGTTCAGTCTCCAAACCTCTTATCATGACAACATCAAACTGCATGTCTCCTAGTGTTCCACATAACCTCTCAACCTCAATGGCCACTGGTAAGCTTTGAGTCAAAATACCACTCAATCGAGGCCAGTTCATGAGAGTAGATTCACACTAAACGTTGATTCCTATTTCACCTACCATCTCTTTATTATGATTATCCTCCTATCCCTTCAAATGCATTCCAGTCAGTGCTTTCACGTATTCACATCATCAATAATCGTCATTAATTTCGTGTGTGCTGCATTAATACTCTTCATAAAATAATCCAAAACAATCAGTAGCAAATCCTGATAACAGGGGAGAATTATTTACAGTTGGAATCCGTTCCAGTTCAGTAAAATATTGTTCATAAAAAAACGAACGTTCAGCGTTATCCAACTAAATTCGATTTATCTCATTCAGCTATCATCGTAAGGGACTATATTCTTCTAGTTAATGAAGATTAAACGCCTTACTTGATTATTTTAAAACTCCCATTGAGTATACGAGAAATATACTGGTATGGCCTCAGATACCGCGTGCAAGAAATTTCAATTAACACCAATTAAGGAGCCTAAACGTCAGTTTACATACATATATAATCATTATAGAGCGTTATGCCTTTCAGCACTCAGCCTGAAAGCATCTGTGAATTTGCTAAATTTCGCCACAATCCTCTACATGCAACTAGTGCTTTGGCCTCATTTAGTTCTATACCTTTTATCTTTAAATAGTTAGAAACTGAGTCTAATCATCGTCGTCTTGGTCCCCCTCTACTCCTCTTACCCTCCATAACAGAGTTAATTATTCTCCTAGGTAACCTTACCTCCACCATTCACCTTACATGTCCCCACCACTCAAGCAGGTTTATGAGTACAATTTCATACATCGAGTTTATTCTGCACTTAGCCTGTATCTCGTCATCCGAGTACCCTCCTGCCATTGTTCTCATCTGTTTGCACCGGCAAGCATTCTCGATACTTTCATGTCTGTTACTTCAAACATATGAATAATATATTCAGAGTGCACCCAGCTTTCCCTCTCGTAAAGCAAAGTTGGTCTGGAAACAGACCGATGAAAGATAGTTTCGTCCGGGAGCTGACTTCCTTCTTACAGAATACACTTGAGCGCAACTGCGACCTTACTGAATTGCCTTTACTGGATCTTGATTCAATCACACTTATTATATTACCATCCTGGGATAATACACATTCTAAATACTTGAAATTATCTACCTGTTCCAGCTTTGTATCACCAACCTGGCATTCAATTTTGTTGAATTTCTTACCTACTGACATCAATTTAGTCTTCGTACTCATTGCATCTATTTTCAAGTTCCTGCAGGCTTTCGGGACAATCTGCCATTAAGACCAAGACGGCAGAATAGGCCAGACTGCTTGCTACATGTGATCCATGTAAACTACGAACAGCAAAGGTGAAAGATTACAGCCTTGTCTAACCCCTGTAAATACCCTGAACCAAGAACTCATTCCATCATCAATTCTCACTGAAGACAAATTGTCAATGCAATGCACATGCTCGTAGATTTAGAGTTTTTAGGTCTCAGACTGTTGGCTATCACGATTCTGAGAGATTGTGATGTTTGATTAGTAGTAATCCCCCCGAGACCAGGTAGGGTTTAATGCTCACTACAGTGTCTGCAGTGGGCTGGTTGGGGGCGCACAGGAGTGACCATCGCCATTCAATTCTCGACAGTCCGTTATGATGTATTACCCAAAAGTTAGTCAAACAACGGAATCCCTCTCCCTTCATTAGGATAGTTATCTCAGGCCTCGAATTCTCTATCCTAAAGAGTGTATACCATTTTATTTACTATGACTGATATGTCGTTACTATTTATTTGGTGTTCGTTTAAGCAAAGCGTTCATGCAGCGTCATAGTCTTGAACAGCATTCAGATGCTGATTATCCGTAGCTTGAAATTTATTATTAATTAATATTTAAGTGTTACAGGTAGGCTTCCCACGTGGCGCGAAGTTCTGGGAGACATTTATGTTCGTGACTTGTGTACAACAGTTTATTTGG
Organism: Anabrus simplex; assembly: GCF_040414725.1. Taxonomy (NCBI): domain Eukaryota; kingdom Metazoa; phylum Arthropoda; class Insecta; order Orthoptera; family Tettigoniidae; genus Anabrus; species Anabrus simplex. The sequence goes on along the minus strand of NC_090266.1, from coordinate 25,344,717 downwards.
CGTATCATCCAGACGTTGAGAAATTCCTTTCACAGATCTCTTGATGATGTCATCTACCTTAATGAGGAATTTCTTAGGATTTTTTTTCAGTAGGAGCTTATTGGAGTTATAATAATGTGGGCTCAATGAACTGCTTAATGACTGTTAATTTCGGTTGTGGGTTGTTGTAAAACTGTCCTAATAATCGTTGATATTTTTGAAAGACTGGTCTTCATTGAACATCAGTGTCTTATTGAATAAGGCTTCCAGGCATTTGTTTTCTTCACGATGACCTCTGCTGACAATATTTCCACAGGCGGGAGACAACTCGTTGGATTTAAATAACTGCAATATTGCTGTACGATGACATAAATAATCAAGACCACTCATTTCCAACCCCTTGGATTTTAGCAGTCCCGCCATTTTAATACAGATCGTAAAGTGCTCTGACGAACTTGATTTTGATTAGGTAAGTATTTTCCAACATGTAAATCCCACCCATTGCGTGTACACTAAATCAATACTGTCATTGAGAGCGGAAGACACATCTGTGATCATTCCATATGTAAAATATTAGATTCATAATATCTTATTGTATTACGAGGTTTAAGTTATAACTGACTACAAGCAGTCTATCAGAACCCCCACACAACACAAAAGATAAACGGAACTGACCAACAATTCAGCCAAGAATTACGAAGGAAAGCTTCGGAAGGTGGTTCATGCGTCCATGAATGTACGATTTGTTGGTAATTTTTACTTTTTTCAGTACATTTTGTATTTGTGTGAATTTATGTTATATGTTGTTCTTACCTTAATTGTTTCGGTTTGGTTGCTTTTCGTTAATTTATAAGTTTCCTTGGACGTGCAATCATGTCAGAGGTTACACGAACACTGCTTGCCTATTTTTCTTTCCCCTCTTCGCTGCCTTACGCCATTCTTTCTTGCTTGTTGATTAGTTGCATCACATTGACATGATTGTTTACGATACCTGTAACTTTCTTTTCGATTGGTACCGAAATTGCATTCTTCCGGTCTTTTCTGTCTTTTCAATGGTCATTTTTGTTATTTGTTTTTAGCCTTTGTTATATTAACTAATTTTAAAATTTTTAATATATCCTATCTGGACTCCATTTCTCTCACTATTTTGTATTTTTTAAAATTTTCATGTACTGGTTTGTAATTATTTTCGTTAGCCTTACAGCACTATATGGCGTCCTATCTGGAAACTTCCACAGCGCTATTTAAGGGATGCCTCTATCCAGTTCTCCAGGAATGCAGCCCTTACTCTCAACAAGATTTCACCGTATTCGTTGCTCCATGGCAGTCTGAAAGGGCTCTTTGCGTCCATGCTGAACTTCGCCGCACACACTGAAGCTAAGCCTGTTTCGTAAGTTCCTTATCAGCTGGGAAGACGAGACTTAAAATGTTGACAATCTTGTCCAAAGGTTGAAAAATTACGAGGTGGTTTGCAGTCGTTATGACGAAGCCCAAACAAATTTAGAAATTCAATGCCCGGAACAGTCAATCGATCGAGAGGAGGTTGAGAACCTTTATTATGAAGGACACGCTCAAGCAGTTCACATCATTAGACGCCTTACTCATTCCTTGAAGCAGGAAGAACTTTCAGATTCTACTCCCCGTTCAGTATTGTTGAAAACTCTATGCTTAAAATTTAGCTTCCTCAGTTTCGCGGTAATGAAAACGAATGGGATTCCTTTTTTGAATTGTTCGACTCTCTAGACAACCAGAATGAGTCACTTCCTGATATTCAAAGTTTCATTACCTTCGTGCTTCAGTACAAGGTTCGGCGTTGAAACTCATTGAGTCTCTTTCCCTTACTGGTGATAATTATAAAATTGCTCTAGGGTTATTAAAGGAACGTTATGCTAGTCCCAGACTGAGGATATATCGACATACGCAAGCCCTATTTAATTTGACTGCTACTAGAGTAGATAAGGTTCAAACATTTAGAGCATTATTAGATATTGTCGAACTGCATGTTAAGGCTTTGGCGATTTTAAATCAACCGATTGAACACTGGGATACTTTCTTAGTATATTTGATTTCTTCCAAATTTGATCAGAAAACTTTTAAAATATGGGAGTCTGAGATTTCCAATTCTCAAACAGTTACTTATTAAAAAAAATTCAATTTCTAAAAAAGAGATGTCAGATTCTTTCAGCTGTTGATTTTCAAATGAATGGCCAACCTTTAAAATTGACGAATAAAATTCCGCTGCCGTCAAAAGTCTCTAAGTTTAAATGTTTTTCAAAACCTCAGGTGTTGAATGTACAGGCCGACATTTCGAAATGCGGATGCGATTCAGAAAGCCATTTGTTGTATTTGTGCCCTAAATTTAAGTCGCTGTCTATAGATGACAGGAGGCTATTTCTTCAAGCAAATAAGCGTTGCTTTAATTGCCTATCCAGCAATCATTTGCTAAATAAATCAAATCTACTAATTCTTGTAAGCATTGTGGTTCTGAAGATCACTCTTTAATACATCGCCACAACAAAACAGGAGTTAATACTTCATCAGAAGACTCTGTTCAAAACAGTATTCCATCTGCTAGTGCAAAAACTCTTACTCAAGGTTCAACCTCTTTGCGAGGTTCTCAAGCATTGCTTTCCACAGCCGTTGTTCAAATAAAGGATTCTGGAGGTCAATGGAACTCGGTTCGATATCTGTTGGATAATGCCGCAGTAGTATAATTGGACAGTTCTGGCGCCTCCGCCGCCGCCGCCCGCGGGAAATTTGAATTTTGGCGGGAAATTTGAATTTTGGCGGGAGATTTGAATTTGTAAACAAAGCCACGTGCTTTTTGACAGCTGTCATCGACAACAACGCATCGCTAACCTCACTGCTGCCATCTTGACGGGCCTAAACCTCACTAGTGCCAACTTAACCTAACTAGCATGAGGTAAACAAAGCCACGTGTTTTTTGACAGCCACGTGCTTTTGACAGACAACAACGCATCGCTAACCTCAGTACTGCCATCTTGACGGGCCTAAACCTTAGTGGTACCAACTTAACCTCACTAGCGCGAGGTAAACAAAGCCACGTGCTTTTTGACAGCCACGTGCTTTTTGACAGATTTGTAAACAAAGCCACGTGCTTTTTGACAGACAACAACGCATCGCTAACCTCAGTACTGCCATCTTGACGGGCCTAAACCTTAGTGGTACCAACTTAACCTCACTAGCGCGAGGTAAACAAAGCCACGTGCTTTTTGACAGCCACGTGCTTTTTGACAGATTTGTAAACAAAGCCACGTGCTTTTCGACAGACAACAACGCATCGCTAACCTCAGTACTGCCATCTTGACGGGCGTAAACCTCAGTAGTGCCAACTTAACCTAACTAGCGCGAGGTAAACAAAGCCACGTGCTTTTTGACAGCCACGTGCTTTTTTGACAGCTGTCATTCGCCATCTTTAAACCACAGAGCACTGTGCTGCCCTCTATATCGAAGTAGCTGCAAAATTCGTCACCTGTCATCGGCAGTGCTGCCATCTTGACGAGCCTAAACCTTAGTACTACCAACTTAACCTCACTAGCGTGAGATAAACAAAGCCACGTGCTTTTTTGACAGCTGTCATCCGCCATCTTTAAAGTACAGAGCACCGTGCTGCCCTCTTTTTCGCAGTAGCAGTAAATTCGTCACCTATCATCCGCAGTGCTGCCATCTTGGCGGGCCTAAACCTTAGTGCTACCAACTTAATCTCACTAGCGCGAGATTTGAATCGGTAAACAAACCCACGTGCTTTTCTGACAGCTGTCATCCGCCATCTTTAATCAACAGAATACCATGCTGCCCTCTATATCTTTGAAATGTGGTGGCGGATAATTTGAAAAATGCTTTTTTGATAGCAGCCATCTTTGAGCACCGTGCTGCACTCTATGTGGTAGCGGCAATTTGAAAACTTCTAAGTGCCCCTGTTTGGAAACAAACCACGTGCTTTTTTTTACAGCTACATCCGCCATCTTTAATCAAGGGAGCACCGTACCGCACTCTATGTGGTGGCGGCAATTTGAAAAATTCCACGTGCTCTTGTTTGGAAACAATGCTACATGCTTATTTGACAGCTACCGTCCGCCATCTTTAATCTATAGAGCACAGCGCTGCCCTCTTTAGTTTGAAATGTGGTGGCGGATAATTTGAAAAATGCTTTTTGACAGCAGCCATCTTTGAGTACCGTGCTGCCCTCTTTAGCTAGATACCTGTGGTGGCAGGCAATTCCATATGACAGCAGCTATCTTTAATCAAGAGAGCACCGTGCTGCCCTCTATATGGTGGCGGCAAATTCCACGTGCTCTTGTTTGGAAACAAACTCACGTGCTTTTTTGACAGCTACCATCCGCTATCTTTAATCAACAGAGCATAGTGCTGCCCTCTTTAGTTAGATACCTTTGAAATGTGGTGGCGGCAAATTCCACGTGCTCTTGTTTGGAAACAAAGCCATGTGCTTTTTTTGACAGCTGTCATCCACCATCTTTAATCAATAGAGCACTGTGCTGCCCTCTTTAGCTAGATACCTTTAAAATGTGGTGGCGCCAAATTCCACGTGCTCTTGTTTGGAAACAAAGCCACGTGCTTTTTGACAGCTGTCATCCACCATCTTTAATCAATAGAGCACTGTGCTGCTATCATGCGGGCAATTTCGTCAGCTGTCATCCGCCATCTTTAATCCACAGAGCACGGTGCTGCCCTCTGTAGTAGCGGGTAATTTGAAAAGTTCTGTTAGCTGTCATCCGCCATCTTTATTCAAGAGAGCACCGTGCTGCCATCTTTAGCTAGATACCTTTGAAATGTGGTGGCGGCAAATTGAAAATTCCCACGTGCTCTTGTTTGGAAACAAACTCGCGTGCTTTTTGACAGCTGTCACCCGCCATCTTACATCGCAAACCTCAGTGCTACACTCTTTAGTTGAAATATGGTGGCGGATAATTTATAAAGAAAAATTCTACAGCAGCCATCTCTCGACGCTAATTGCACAAGATGGTGGCTATACATGACTCCTTAAAGGTGCTTATGCAAGATGGCCGCTATACATAGGTTCTTATGAGACGCCCTTGGGATGCTTGCGTAAGATGGCGGTTATACAAGGCTCCTTATGAGACACCCTAGGGATGCTTGTGCAAGATGGCGGTTGCTCTTATGAGGTGGCTTAAGGGTCCTTGGCTAGAGATGTCCTAAGGATGCTTGCGCAAGATGGCGGACGCAAGATGGCGGCTATACACGACTCCTTATGAGACGCCTTAAGGGTGCTTGCGCAAGATGGCTGCTGCTCTTAGCTTAGAGGCTAACGTGTCATGCTAGTTCGATTCATTAAATTTGGGGCTTAAATGCAAAATGTTAAATATCTCGAAAACGGTGCATCGTAGAGCAAAACGGACAAAATTTTTCTGACCAATACCTCGGTTCGCAGTACGAGGAACATGATAGCATAAGTCTAATGATGAGATCGACGGTTCGGTTCCTACTTAGGCCCTTTGGCATTCACTCTGTTTTAGCTTGTATTGAAGCAAGTCCTCGTAACATGATCAGGTCTAGCTATGGTAGAGAGTATAACGTGCCGTGCAGGTTCGTTTCATTAAATTTAGGGCTTAAATGCAAAATGTTAAATATCTCGAAAACGGATAAATTTTTTTTACCTGATACCTAGGTTTGCAGTATCAGGAGCATAAGAAAAACATAGTCTAATGATGAGATCGACAGTTCGATCCTTACTTAGGCCCTTTGGCATTGGCAGCTATCTAATTCTACAAGATGGCGGCTATACATAGCTTCCTATGAGACAGCTTAAGAGCGCTTGCACAAGATGGCTGCTGCTCTTATGAGACGCCCTAGGGGTGCTTGCGCAAGGTAGCAGTGACAAGACGGTGACTATACACAGCTGCTTATGATACGGCCTAGAGGTGCTCACACAAGATGGTGGCTGCTCTGATGAAGAAAGTTAGCTTTGCATCGTGCAGGTATCTTTACAGCACTAAACCTCATACCTTTGAAATGTGGTGGCAGGTAATTTGAAAAATTCGACGTGCTTTTTCATAAGCTGTTAAGGCCTCCTCTTATGTCAAGGCATAGCTCTATCGAACAAGTTTAAACCTGCATCGGGATAGCTAGAGTAAGCGTGTGCTGCAGTGATGACGTCATTATGCATGTTTAGACTTGCAAATCACAGAAGAAACGTAACAAGGCTGGAATCGAAAACTGCACTCTATGCTGTTAACTTTATCATGTGATCGAAACATTGATTGAAGTATTTAGAACACGCAATAAGTAGAACCAAACACTGTACTCGATACAACATGTGTTTAGAACATGTCAGGGGATATCTTTGTTCTAAGAAGATTAGTTTACCGCACATTCCTTGGCTAAAGGGCTAATGGGCTAAAGGGCTAATGGGCTAAAGGGCTAATGAGCTAAAGGGCTAATGGGCTAAAGGGCTAAAGGGCTAAAGGTGCAACAACCTCATCGATCGCTATCAGCAAGAACGCTTGTACTTTGTTAAGTGTAGAAAATTAATCTTTATTGGTAAATGGTTTTATGTTCAGAACAAGGAATGGAACCTAGGGGTTACGTCTTACCTAATAAAATCCCTGAGGTGCGATGAGTTACGTTTTTCGAACTAGTGTTTGGAACACTGAACTTTTCAAGATGGCAAGAGTGAGGTTAGCAATGTTCTGTTGTTGGATTTTAAATTCCGCGCTACAACATGCATAAGGTGGCAACCTTTGAGGTTTACTGCCGTAAAGATGGCAAGAGTGAGGTTAGCAATGTTCTGTTGTTGGATTTTAAATTCCGCGCTATAACATGCAAAAGGTGGCAGCCTTGAGGTTTACCGCCGTAAAGATGACAGCAGTGAGGTTAGCGATGCTCTATTGTCCTTCAAAGTGAGGTTAGGGTTCGTCAAGAAGACAGCTGTCAAAAAAGCACGTGGCTATGTTTACCAAACAAGAGCACGTGGCCGTGACGTCACGGTCACGTAATCAATCCTTAGCTCGACGTCGTTAAGAGCAGTATTAGGATGAGCTATGCTTAAAAGTCTTGGGAACAGAGTAGCAGTATGAATTGCTATGTTTCAAAGCGTGTACACATGACCTATCGATTTTACATGCATCGACCATCGAACTAAACTTCATCCGCTAGATCGTGCTGCTATCTTAGCATAACCTAAAAGTACAATGAATAGCCATGTTTCAAAGCGTGTACACATCACCTATCGAATTTGCATGCATCGACTCTCGTACTAAACTTCTTCCGCTAGATTGTGCTGCTATCTTAGCATGACCTTAAAGTACAAAGAATAGCCATGTTTCAAAGCGTGTACACATTACCTATCGAATTTGCATGCAACAAATATCGTACTAAACTTCTTCCGCTAGGTTGTGCTGCTATCTTAGCATAACTAAGACGCATGAACTTAAAGTACAAAGAATAGCTATGTCTCAAAGCGTGTACACATTATTATTGATTTTGCATTCATCGAATCTAATACTAAATTTATTCCGCTAGATTGTGCTGCTATCTTAGCATAACCTATACGCATGACCTTAAGGTACAAATAATAGCCATGTTTCAAAGCGTGTACACATTACCTATCGACTTTGCATGTAAAAAATATCGTACTAAACTTCTTCCGCTAGGTTGTGCTGCTATCTTAGCATAACTCATACACATGGACTTAAAGTACAAAGAATAGCCATGTTTCAAAGCGTGTACACATTACTTGTTGATTTTGCATGCATCGAATCTCGTACTGAACTTCGTCCGCTAGATTTTGCTGGTATCTTAGCATAACTTATACACATGAACTTAAAAGTACAAAGAATAGCCATGTTCAAAGCGTGTACACATCAACTATCGAATTTGCATGTATTGACCCTCGTACTAAACTCCTTCCGCTAGATCGTGCTGCTATCTTAGCATAACCAATACGCATGACCTTAAAGTAAAAAGAATAGCCATGTTTCAAAGTGTGTACAAATCACCTATCGATTTTGCATGCAACAAATATTGTACTAAACTTCTTCCGCTAGGTTGTGCTGCTATCTTAGCATAACCTGTACGCATGAACTTAAAGTACAAAGAATAGCCATGTTTCAAAGCGTGTACAAATTACTTATTGATTTTGCATGCATCAAATCTCGTACTAAATTTATTCCGCTAGATTGTGCTGCTATCTTAGCATAACCTATACCAATGAACTTAAAGTACAATGATTAGTCATGTTTCAAAGCGTGTACACATCAACTATCGAATTTGCATGTATCGACTCTCGTACTAAACTTCTGCAGGTAGATTGTGCTGCTATCTTAGCATAACTAAGACGCATGAACTTAAAGTACAAAGAATAGCTATGTCTCAAAGCATGTACACATTACCTATCGATTTTGCAAGCATCGACTCTCGTACTAAACTTCTTCCGCTAGATTGTGCTGGTATCTTAGCATAACCTATACGCATGGCCTTAAGGTACAAAGAATAGCCATGTTTTAAAGCGTGTACACATTACCTCGATTTTGCATGCATTGACTCTCGTACTAAACTTCTTCCGCTAGATTGTGCTGGCATCTTAGCATAACTTATACACATGAACTTAAAAGTACAAAGAATAGCCATGTTTCAAAGCATGTACACATTACCTATGGATTTTGCATGCATTGACTCTCGTACTAATCTCCTCCTGCTAGATTGTGCTGCTATCCTAGCATAACCTATACGCATGACCTTAAAGTAAAAAGAATAGCCATGTTTGAAAGTGTGTACACATCACCTATCGATTTGCATGCAACAGATATCGTACTAAACTTCTTCCGCTAGATTGTGCTGCTATCTTAGCATAACTAAGATGCATGAACTGAAAGTACAAAGAATAGCCATGTTTCAAAGTGTGTACACATCACCTATCGATTTTGCATGCATCGACTCTCGTACTAAACTTCTTACGCTAGACTGTGCTGCTATCTTAGCCTAACCTATACGCATGAACTTAAAGTACGAAGAATAACCATGTTTTAAAGCGTGTACTCATTACTTATCGATTTTACATGCATAGACTCTCGTACTAAACTTCTTGCGCTAGATTGTGCTGCTATCTTAGCATAACCTGTACGCATGAACTTAAAGTACAATGAATAGTCTTGCTTCAAAGCGTTTACACATTACCTAATGATTTTGCACGAAACGACTACCATACTAAACTTTTCCCACTAGATTGTGCTAAAATCATGTAAGTGTTTTGCTATCTTAGCATAACCTATCGGTTTTACATGCATCGACTATCGTACTAGACTTCTTCCGCTAGAGCATGTAGCAATCGCTTTTGTGTATCCCTAACCCAAGTGCATGAACTTAAAGCATAAAGATGAGCTATGTTCTAAAGCGTGTACACATCACCTATCGATAATGTATGTATCGAATATCGTACTAAACTTCTCCTGCTAGAGCGTACGAGTATCACTTGTGCGTGCACGAACATAAAGCATAAAGAATAGCAATGTATAAAAATCTTGTAAACAAAGCAGCAGCATTACGTATAGTCAAGATTAAATGCGTGCACACATCATGTATCTATGATGCACACAGTACTAAACTTATTCCATTAGAATGTACAAAGTTCGCATGTGTTTGTACTGCTATCTTAGCATAGCCTATGTGCATGAACTTAAAGCTTAAAGAATAGTGATGTATAAAAATCTTGTGAACATAGCAGAGTGTTAACTACGTAGGTGTAGACATTGAACTTTACATGCTGAGGCAACATACTACGTGACCGTTACGTTACAGCCACGTGCTCTTGTTTGGTAAACATAGCCACGTGCTTTTTTGACAGCTGTCTTCTTGACGAACCCTAACCTCACTTTGAAGGACAATAGAGCATCGCTAACCTCACTGCTGTCATCTTTACGGCGGTAAACCTCAAGGCTGCCACCTTTTGCATGTTATAGCGCGGAATTTAAAATCCAACAACAGAACATTGCTAACCTCACTCTTGCCATCTTTACGGCAGTAAACCTCAAAGGTTGCCACCTTATGCATGTTGTAGCGCGGAATTTAAAATCCAACAACAGAACATTGCTAACCTCACTCTTGCCATCTTGAAAAGTTCAGTGTTCCAAACACTAGTTCGAAAAACGTAACTCATCGCACCTCAGGGATTTTATTAGGTAAGACGTAACCCCTAGGTTCCATTCCTTGTTCTGAACATAAAACCATTTACCAATAAAGATTAATTTTCTACACTTAACAAAGTACAAGCGTTCTTGCTGATAGCGATCGATGAGGTTGTTGCACCTTTAGCCCTTTAGCCCTTTAGCCCATTAGCCCTTTAGCTCATTAGCCCTTTAGCCCATTAGCCCTTTAGCCCATTAGCCCTTTAGCCAAGGAATGTGCGGTAAACTAACCTTCTTAGAACAAAGATATCCCCTGACATGTTCTAAACACATGTTGTATCGAGTACAGTGTTTGGTTCTACTTATTGCGTGTTCTAAATACTTCAATCAATGTTTCGATCACATGATAAAGTTAACAGCATAGAGTGCAGTTTTCGATTCCAGCCTTGTTACGTTTCTTCTGTGATTTGCAAGTCTAAACATGCATAATGACGTCATCACTGCAGCACACGCTTACTCTAGCTATCCCGATGCAGGTTTAAACTTGTTCGATAGAGCTATGCCTTGACATAAGAGGAGGCCTTAACAGCTTATGAAAAAGCACGTCGAATTTTTCAAATTACCTGCCACCACATTTCAAAGGTATGAGGTTTAGTGCTGTAAAGATACCTGCACGATGCAAAGCTAACTTTCTTCATCAGAGCAGCCACCATCTTGTGTGAGCACCTCTAGGCCGTATCATAAGCAGCTGTGTATAGTCACCGTCTTGTCACTGCTACCTTGCGCAAGCACCCCTAGGGCGTCTCATAAGAGCAGCAGCCATCTTGTGCAAGCGCTCTTAAGCTGTCTCATAAGAAGCTATGTATAGCCGCCATCTTGTAGAATTAGATAGCTGCCAATGCCAAAGGGCCTAAGTAAGGATCGAACTGTCGATCTCATCATTAGACTATGTTTTTCTTATGCTCCTGATACTGCAAACCTGGGTATCAGGTAGAAAAATTTTATCCGTTTTCGAGATATTTAACATTTTGCATTTAAGCCCTAAATTTAATGAATCGAACCTGCACGACACGTTATACTCTCTACCATAGCTAGACCTGATCATGTTACGAAGACTTGCTTCGATACAAGCTAAAACAGAGTGAATGCCAAAGGGCCTAAGTAGGAACCGAACCGTCGATCTCATCATTAGACTTATGCTATCATGTTCCTCGTACTGCGAACCGAGGTATTGGTCAGAAAAATTTTGTCCGTTTTGCTCTACGATGCACCGTTTTCGAGATATTTAACATTTTGCATTTAAGCCCCAAATTTAATGAATCGAACTAGCATGACACGTTAGCCTCTAAGCTAAGAACAGCAGCCATCTTGCGCAAGCACCCTTAAGGCGTCTCATAAGGAGTCGTGTATAGCCGCCATCTTGCGTCCGCCATCTTGCGCAAGCATCCTTAGGACATCTCTAGCCAAGGACCCTTAAGCCACCTCATAAGAGCAACCGCCATCTTGCACAAGCATCCCTAGGGTGTCTCATAAGGAGCCTTGTATAACCGCCATCTTACGCAAGCATCCCAAGGGCGTCTCATAAGAACCTATGTATAGCGGCCATCTTGCATAAGCACCTTTAAGGAGTCATGTATAGCCACCATCTTGTGCAATTAGCGTCGAGAGATGGCTGCTGTAGAATTTTTCTTTATAAATTATCCGCCACCATATTTCAACTAAAGAGTGTAGCACTGAGGTTTGCGATGTAAGATGGCGGGTGACAGCTGTCAAAAAGCACGCGAGTTTGTTTCCAAACAAGAGCACGTGGGAATTTTCAATTTGCCGCCACCACATTTCAAAGGTATCTAGCTAAAGATGGCAGCACGGTGCTCTCTTGAATAAAGATGGCGGATGACAGCTAACAGAACTTTTCAAATTACCCGCTACTACAGAGGGCAGCACCGTGCTCTGTGGATTAAAGATGGCGGATGACAGCTGACGAAATTGCCCGCATGATAGCAGCACAGTGCTCTATTGTTTAAAAATGGTGGATGACAGCTGTCAAAAAGCACGTGGCTTTGTTTCCAAACAAGAGCACGTGGAATTTGGCGCCACCACATTTTAAAGGTATCTAGCTAAAGAGGGCAGCACAGTGCTCTATTGATTAAAGATGGTGGATGACAGCTGTCAAAAAAAGCACATGGCTTTGTTTCCAAACAAGAGCACGTGGAATTTGCCGCCACCACATTTCAAAGGTATCTAACTAAAGAGGGCAGCACTATGCTCTGTTGATTAAAGATGGCGGATGGTAGCTGTCAAAAAAGCACGTGAGTTTGTTTCCAAACAAGAGCACGTGGAATTTGCCGCCACCATATAGAGGGCAGCACGGTGCTCTCTTGATTAAAGATAGCTGCTGTCATGTGGAATTGCCTGCCACCACAGGTATCTAGCTAAAGAGGGCAGCACGGTACTCAAAGATGGCTGCTGTCAAAAAGCATTTTTCAAATTATCCGCCACCACATTTCAAACTAAAGAGGGCAGCGCTGTGCTCTATAGATTAAAGATGGCGGACGGTAGCTGTCAAATAAGCATGTAGCATTGTTTCCAAACAAGAGCACGTGGAATTTTTCAAATTGCCGCCACCACATAGAGTGCGGTACGGTGCTCCCTTGATTAAAGATGGCGGATGTAGCTGTCAAAAAAAGCACGTGGTTTGTTTCCAAACAGGGGCACTTAGAAGTTTTCAAATTGCCGCTACCACATAGAGTGCAGCACGGTGCTCAAAGATGGCTGCTATCAAAAAAGCATTTTTCAAATTATCCGCCACCACATTTCAAAGATATAGAGGGCAGCACGGTATTCTGTTGATTAAAGATGGCGGATGACAGCTGTCAGAAAAGCACGTGGGTTTGTTTACCGATTCAAATCTCGCGCTAGTGAGATTAAGTTGGTAGCACTAAGGTTTAGGCCCGCCAAGATGGCAGCACTGCGGATGATAGGTGACGAATTTACAGCTACTGCGAAAAAGAGGGCAGCACGGTGCTCTGTACTTTAAAGATGGCGGATGACAGCTGTCAAAAAAGCACGTGGCTTTGTTTATCTCACGCTAGTGAGGTTAAGTTGGTAGTACTAAGGTTTAGGCTCGTCAAGATGGCAGCACTGCCGATGACAGGTGACGAATTTTGCAGCTATTGCGATATAGAGGGCAGCACAGTGCTCTGTGGTTTAAAGATGGCGAATGACAGCTGTCAAAAAAGCACGTGGCTGTCAAAAAGCACGTGGCTTTGTTTACCTCGCGCTAGTTAGGTTAAGTTGGCACTACTGAGGTTTAGGCCCGTCAAGATGGCAGTACTGAGGTTAGCGATGCGTTGTTGTCTGTCAAAAAGCACGTGGCTTTGTTTACAAATCTGTCAAAAAGCACGTGGCTGTCAAAAAGCACGTGGCTTTGTTTACCTCGCGCTAGTGAGGTTAAGTTGGTACCACTAAGGTTTAGGCCCGTCAAGCTGGCAGTACTGAGGTTAGCGATGCGTTGTTGTCTGTCAAAAAGCACGTGGCTTTGTTTACAAATCTGTCAAAAAGCACGTGGCTGTCATAAAGCACGTGGCTTTGTTTACCTCGCGCTAGTGAGGTTAAGTTGGTTCCACTAAGGTTTAGGCCCGTCAAGATGGCAGTACTGAGGTTAGCGATGCGTTGTTGTCTGTCAAAAGCACGTGGCTGTCAAAAAACACGTGGCTTTGTTTACCTCATGCTATTTAGGTTAAGTTGGCACTAGTGAGGTTTAGGCCCGTCAAGATGGCAGCAGTGAGGTTAGCGATGCGTTGTTGTCGATGACAGCTGTCAAAAAGCACGTGGCTTTGTTTACAAATTCAAATCTCCCGCCAAAATTCAAATTTCCCGCCAAAATTCTAATTTCCCGCGGGCGGCGGCGGCGGAGGAGGCGGCGGAGGATGCGGCGGAGGCGCCAGAACTGTCCAATTATACTACTTGCCGCCACTCATGACTTTATTAGTGAGAATCTGATAGAAAATTTAGTGTTACAAAAAATTCCTACCGATGTGGAAGTCGCATTCATCAATAGCAACAAAGCAACTTCTACTAGTTTTGTGAGGATCTGTATTAGGGATTCCATTCAAAGCAATGTACTTTTCAATTTGAATTGTTCAGCTATGAAAGTTATCGGCAGTAATATATCTCTTCTTTCCTTTGACATTCAAGACTGGGCTATTCCCCCTCAAGTTAAATTAGCAGACCCTAGTTTTCTTGAGAGTGCACCTATAGACCTTTTATTAAGTGCTGATATTTTTTGGCAAGTATTACTACCTGAGAAGGCACAAATTATGCCTAATGAGTTTGCCCGTAGAACTAAGCTGGGTTGGATTCTCACTGGGCGTCTTCATAAGAATTCTATGACTATTAAACCCCAATGTCATTTCATTTCCACTCAGGATCAACATAATCTGGAAATAGTTTGGAAATTGGAAGAATGTTCTTCAGATTGCCTTCAACTCTCTGAGCAGGAGCAAGTTTGTGAACAACTTTATAAACAAACTTCTTTTCGTAATTGTGATGTTAGATTCGTGGTCCAACTTCCTCGTGTCTCCAATCCCCCTCTATTAATTAATACTAAGGCTCGTGCTCTTAAGACTCTGATAACTATTGAATAGACATTTAAGAGTGTCCCTGTCTTAAACTTCAATATACTCAATTCATGGAAGAGTATGAAGCTTTAGACCATATGGAAGTAGTAAGGAAAATTGAAGACACTAGTCTTACAGATTCTGTCTATCTTAATCACCATCCCGTTTGGAAGAGCGAAAACGAAAAATCTAAGAAGATTCGGGTAGTATTCAATGGTTTATCCCTGAATGATCAAGGAATTTCTTTAAATGATACTCTTTTGACTGGTCCTTCTATTCAAGTTGATTTATCTATTATCTTGTTAAATTTTAGATTATTTCCTGTTGCGGTGATGGCCGACATCCAGCAGATGTATCGACAAATTCTGATTGATCATGCTCTACGTAAGCTGCAAATGATTCTTTGGCGCGATGATCCTAAGAAACTACTGCAGGTCTTCAGGTTAAAAACTCTAACATATGGATTGAAAACTTCCGCTTTTCTGGCGATCAGAAGTCTTCACCATCTTGCTAAATTGGGTGGTCCTCTCTTTCCTCCTGAGGTAAGTCAGGCTCTAACTACATCCTTTTTTGTGGACGAATTCTTGTCCTCTTTTTATTCAGTATCAGAGGCCACCCAGGTTGCTAAGGGTTTGGTTCAATTACTTGAAGGTGGTGGATTCGTCTTACACAAGTGGTGTTCCAACAAGGACCAATTTCTAAATGCCTTTAAGTATAGAGATGGGATTAACGATTGCGCAGAACTGTTTAAGGAAGACACTACCATCAAGGCTCTTGGTATATATTGGAGTCCTAAGCAGGACATATTTACTTATAAATTGACACTCTCCGAAGAGTCGCCTACCACTAAACGTCAAGTCCTTTCAGAAATTGTGAAAATTTTCGACCCTTTGCAATATTTAGCTCCCATTATAATCTTGGCTAAACGTTTCATGCGGGAGTTGTGGACATTGAATACTACTTGGGATGAAATTGTGCCCTCTAGTTTCCTTCAAAAATGGATTAAATATAGAGGCAGCCTTCTTGAACTTTCTACTATTTTCATACCTAGAGTTCTCATTAAGCATCTCAGTGCTGATATTCTGGAATTCATTTGTTTGCTGATAGTTCTGAGAAAGCATACAGGTGCTGCGCTTACCTTGTCTCAAGAAACGAACCATTATTTTCTAATCTTGTGTCTTCGAAATCCAAGGTGGCTCCTTTAAAGGTTGTTTCGCTACCTCGGTTAGAACTCTGTGCCGCCCTACTCGCTGTAGAATTGTCCGATAAATTACTTCAAAATTTAAAGGTCCGCATTTCTCAAACTTTTTTCTGGACTGACTCGACTATGGTCTTGTCTAGGCTCGCTAAGTCTTCATATCATTGGCAATCTTTTGTGTCTCACAGAGTTGCTAAAATTCAGGAACGAACTTTAGTGGACTCCTGGCGTTACGTTCCTACTCGCGAGAACCCTGCTGATGTGATTTCGAGAGGTTGTAGTCCTAAGCGTTTAGCTAATCTTGCGTTATATTGGCACGGTCCTACTTGGCTTATTCAGTCTACTTCTCTATGGCCTAGCTATCCTAATTTAGAGTCATGCGTTGAAATGACAGGGATGAGCTTGAAATTGACAACTAATGTATAAGTTGGATCATAAGATTAGTAAGCTAACTGTTAGATTACAGAAGCCCGTCACTATCTAGAACTCGCGGCTGCTTTTGAAACTGTACAGAGGGATGGGTTAATAAATACACTCCTGAAAACCTTGCCGTGTAAAAACATTACAAATCTAATCAATCGCGTGATGTCAGGTGGTCATGAACAATCTAAAATAACTAAAATTAATTATTAAATTAACTGTTTAATAATTAACAATAAATAATAAATCATATTAATAATAAATTATGTTATAATAATAATAATAATAATAATAATAATAATAATAATAATAATCATAATAATAATAATAATAATAATAATAATAATAATAATAATAATAATAATAATAATAATTAGTGCACAAGCAATGGGTGCGGTTTATATTTTGGAAAATAATTACCTAATATAGTATAATATAATATAATGTAATATAATATAATATAATATAATATAATATAATATAATATAATATAATATAATATAATATAATATAATATAATATAATATAATAACTAAAATTAATAAAAATAACTAAAATGTCTTCTACCATATGTTAATAAGTAACATCCATCAACTGGCGAGGCGCCCGCCGTTTAAACAGATTGACAAGTGACTAAAATTCGTATCTAAACAATGAACTAAAGGATAAGCTATCAAACCAATGAAACGGGTTACAGGCAAACACATACCATATACCAACGCAAATGGACTTTTCTACACACTCTTATAAGCCAATGACAGCAGAAGACATGCACTGATGTATTTAACTGTTATCAGATACATGTCCGACTCGTTGGCTGAACGGTCAGCGTAGTGGCCTTCGATTCAGAGGGTCCCGGGTTCGATTCCCGGCGTGGTCGGGGATTTTAACCTTAATTGGTTAATTCCTACTGCACGGGGCTGGGTGTATGTTTTATCTTCATCGTCCTGGGATATCCCGGCACTGAAAGCCATACGACATTTCATTTACCAGATACATATTCATGTTACCCTGATTGCACAAAGGATACTAAAGAACAATAATTTGTAATACGGAGGAAACATATTACTAGCGATTTCATTAAGACTTAAATAACAATTAATTAACACGTATAATTAGTCATAATTATGCCCCTAACATGTGTAACGTACTGGCTGCGTTGTCAAAAATATTGTACGCAGAAAGAAGGTGTCAGTTTCATCCAGGCTTTTTGATATTGTATGAAGTTCTTAGAATACGAATCGTTCTAGATGTGTTAGGCGTACACAAGGAAGTGGTCTATTTCAGATTTATAGGTAGGGTAGTTAGTGACTGGAATAACTTTCCAACGGAGATGTTTAGTAAATTTCCAATTTATTTGCGATCATTTAAGTAAAAGCTGGGAAACAACAGATGGGGAGTCTGCCACATTGGCGATTGCCCTAAATGAAGATCAGTAGTGATTGAATACCCTGAGAAAACCAAGAAGATTAAATAATGAACTCCCGAAAGATTCCATATTAGCCCCTTTGTTGTTCAATGTTTATCTCGCAGACATCCAAGAAACGGTATCAAGACAATTTGCCTATTGCACAACCAAGCGACACACAATATTGCACACCCTTGAAGACACGTTAACGGAAGGTGTCCGCTTACAGGCATATTTCTTTCAAGAATGGCGCCCGACACCTAGCAAAAACAAAAAATATTATTTTCTTCCTTTAATCTGAGTAACATACTAACTCATACCACCTTAAAAGCGACTGACCATGACAGGATTTTTCCGTACAATCAAAACCCAAAATATTGTACCCGCCCCTACCCAAAAAGGGCTCCGGCAAGATATCTACAGGGCATTAAGGGGTGGAAAATATAATAAAATAGGCGCTTATCTAACATTACCTTAATGGCATACAGGGTATGAGAAACGGGGCATACTTAACTACAAAGAGAACAGATTCAATTTTGAGTTTAAGTTAATACAACCGGTTTATTAGACCTTGATGATGATGGGGTTTTCGCATCTATATTCAGAAATGAATTACATTAATTATTAACAAGTGTTGTGGATTATTTATTGACTTGTAGTCGTGTGTGATAGATCCGAGTATTGTTTATCGCAAAGCGATTTGGCATGACGTGACGTGAACGTAAACATTTACCATAAACTCTGAGGCTATATCACAATATTAACAAATGAAATTAAAATTCATGCAACAAGTCTGAGCGATCCCTATTCTAAAAGCACACAATTATTTCCCAACAAAATACCATGAAAAAATGTACAAACGTGGAACAAACATCCGGGTTTGAACCGACCCTCACTGGGATACAATTCTCCGCGCCGATGGGGTAGTACCATCGCCGACGCCAATTATACTCATAATATGTCACATAATACAACATAAAATTACACGTTAAATGCAATAAACACGCGAGGCACACCATCCTTCATTTAGCATTGTGGAATACCAATGCCTGCGTAAGGGAACTGAACTGACGACCCCTGGGATGAAAATATGGCGCTGAAATCCCTAGCTAAATTATTCTCAAATGAGTAACAATAGTAATCTAACAAATACTATTACCAATCACCGTGTCATTTATCAGTGACTACTTCATTCTAGCGTGTTGAATATTTCCCATTATTAGCCGATTCATACAGGCCTTCTTTCTTAGCTAAAAGTCCCCTCCTATAGAGGCGGGACACAAACACAAAACACGTCTGGTTGCCAGGTCAAGCGCTTCCACTCCCTACCACGGGCGGTCAATAGCCTTGCCCTCCACAGGCATAACAAGCCATTTCTTTAAACAAAACTACCTCGTCCCGAGGTACGTTCACAATAAACTGAGGTCTATTCTTCATTAAGCAAATTGCATCGGCTTCCAATAAATCACCTCGATTCAACACATATATTTCTCATGGCCAAACCATGACTTCAAATATCACACCTATCTTACGACACGACACCGGTTTTTATAATACCAGTATTTGCATGATTACTACCATCACGATTGTTATTGTTGATATTGTTGACTTCATCTTTACACTGTCTTCCTACGTGATTTACCTGGTAATTAGATCAAACAGAATCATCACACGGAAACATCCTCGTTTTTACGATGTAGTTAAACAAGCTGCCTCTGTGTATCCGTGGTAGAGTGTCGGCCTTCGGATCCCAAGGTAGCGGGTTCAAACCCGGCAGAGGTAGTCGAATTTTTGAAGGGCGGAAAAAATTTCATTCGGCACTCCATGACGTACGATGTCGGCATGTAAAAGATCTCTGGTGATACATTTGGTATTTTCCCGACAAAATTAATTAAATCTCAGCCATAGACGTCCAAGAGAGATCCGGTTTACTCTGTTTGCCATCTAGCGGTCCTAGAGTAAAAACGGAACGTCGAAATTGACGAGCAGACAGCCAGATGGCGTCCAATCGAAATGTCTGCGAACGGTAGCTGAGGCCATATGATTATTATTATTATTATTATTATTATTATTATTATTATTATTATTATTATTATTATTATTATTATTATTTATGATTAATAATCCAACGGCAATTAATTCATACTTAAACACTAATTAATTTATGATTAACACATAATTAAATTCTAATTGAATCGTCACACGGTAATACAACAATGAATTAAATATTCACACGGTAATTAACTCATACTCAAATCCTGACTGACTGACGGATTCATCATCGCCGAGCCAAAACTACTGGAGATAAAGAAATGAAATGCTGGGGACATATTCATAATAAGACGTAGGTTCTCGCTAAGAGAGGGTATTTGGATATTACGTCGCTAAGGGGTTGAAAAGGGGGGTGAAATTAAAAAAAGAGTGTAACTATATCTCAAAACTGTAAAAGTTTACAGATGTAAAAATTGGTATTTAGAATCTTCTTTAAAAATAAGGAAACACGTATTTTATTGTTTTCAGAAAATCCCGTTAGGAGGGGTGAATAAGGGGTTGAATGCCTTTAGTAAGGATTCCGGTACTTATATCTCAGAAACTGAAGATATTACAGACGTGAAAATGGCTACTTTTGATCTCTTTTAAAAATAAAGAAATGCGTATTTTTGTTTTTGGAAAATCCAATTAAAGGGGGTGAAAAGGGGGTGAATTTTTAAAATGAATGTATCTATATCTCAAAAGTTTTAAAGTTTATAGATATAAAAATTGGTATTTAGAATCTCCTTCAAAAATAAAGAAACACGTATTTTTTGTTTTCGGAAAATCAAAATAGGAAGGCTGGAGAAGTGTGAAAAATGGGTTGAATGCCTTTAATGAGGCTACTTATATTTCAGTACCTGAAGATATTACAGACCTGAAAATTGGTGCTTGGGAAATAAATAAAGAAACACGTACTTTTTGTTTTTGGAAAATCCAATTAATGGGGAGGGGTGCAAAGGGGGTGAATTTTTAAAATGAGTGTAACTATATCCTAAAACTTTTAAAGATTATAGATGCAAAAATTGGTATTTAGAATCTCCTTTAAAAATCAAGAAACACGTATTTTATTTTTGGTTTTCAGAAAATCCCAATAGGAAGGGTGGAAAAGGGTGAAAAAACGGTTGAATGCCTTTAATGAGGCTACTTAAATTTCAGAACCTGACGATATTACAGACCGGAAAATTGATATTTGGGATCTAATTTAAAAGTAAAGAAACAGGAATTTTTTTGTTTTTGGAAAATCCAAATAATGGGGGGGAGAAAATGGGGTGAATTTTTAAAATGAGCGTGTCTACATCTTAAAACTTTAAAGTTTACATATATAAAAATTGGTATTTAGAATCTCCTTTAAAAATAAAGGAACACGTATTTTTTTGTTTTCTCTAAATCCCAATAGGAGGGGTGTAAAAGTGTGAATAATGGGTTGAATGCCTTTAATGAGGATACATATATCTCAGAAACTGACAATATTACAGAATTGAAAATTTGTATATGGGATCTCCTTTAAAAATAAAGAAACACGTATTTTTTGTTTTTGGAAAATCCAATTAATGGCGGTTAAACAGGAGTGACAATTTGGGGTGAAATTTTTTAAAGACTATATCTACAGAATATCTGAGAAACGTAAAATGTTACAGACGTAAAAAGTGGCTATTTGGAATCTCCTGTTAATGTAAAGAAACGTAGGGGAATTTAAGGGGAACTAAAAAGGGGTGAAATTTTAAAATGAGAATTTCTACGGTATATATCAAGAAACTCAACATGTTCCAGAAGTGAAAAATGGTACTTCTTATCTCTATTAAAAATAAAGAAATGTGTAGTTTTAGTTTTCGGAAATACAACTTGTGCGGAGGGGGGTTAAAAGTGGCTGAAAATTTTGTTGAATTCTTTAAATTACGCTACTGATATCTCAAAAATGACGATGTTACAGACGTGAAATTTGGTATTTGGAATCTGCTTTTGAAGTAAAGAAACACGTATTCTCGGGAAATCCAAAAAAGTGGGGGGTGAACGAATTGATAAATTAATTGACTTAATTGAATAAGAATACATACATCTAATAAAAACTAAAGTTGTTACAGACGTGAAAATTGGTATTTTGATCTCCTTTGAAAATAAAGAAAAACGCGTTTTGTGGGTGAAACCATCTTGGCGGCGGGAGTGAAAAGGAGATGATTTCCTTTCATGAGGTCACATTAATCAAAAACTGAAGAAGTTAGAGTCGTGATAATTGATATTTAGAAGATCCTTTACTATTAAAGAAACAAGTATTTTTTGCCGGAATTTTCACTTGGGGGGGGGAGTGTGAAAGGAAGTGTAAGAAAGTGAATTATTTTTCTAGGGATACTTATACCTTAAAACTGAAGGTAATAGACGTGAACATTGGTGTTTGTAATCTCCTTTAAACATAAGGAAACACGCCTTCTTTGAATTATTTTTTTGGGGGGGATGTAAATAAACTTAACGGCGGTGGGGTATAAAAGGAGGTGAGGCCATTTGATTTTACTGTTCATAATGTACTTATAAGGAGCCTCCGTTGCTTAGGCGGCAGCGAGCCAGCCTTTCACAGCTGGGTTCCGTGGTTCAAATTCCGGTCACTCCATGTGACATTCGTGCTGGACAAAACGGAGGCGGGACAGGGATTTCTCCGTTTATTCCGGCTTTCCCTGTCATCATTCATTCCAGAAACTCTGTCCAACATTTCATTTCATTTGTCATTCATCGACCATTGCCCCAGAGGAACGCTTCGCAGCCGGCACAATTCCTATTTTCGCCGCTGGATTGGGCTTTATTCATTCCATTCCTGACCCTGTCAAGTGATTGGAAACAGACTGTAGATTTTCGATGTACTTATTCTGATCATATACCGATGATTTTTAATTTTTCCTGGGTTCGTTTTCAACAGCCATATTTTCCTTCGGATAACGTTCTTAGATTGCAGTAGATTCTCCTGGCATACAAAATAAAAATTTAAAACACGTTTGAAATAAAAGATAGGAATGAGATTGACCGTCAAATCGCTCACCTCTATAATAAGGTCAATAATGCACCGAAGTATGTCATTCGTATCGCCAGAAATCCCGCACACTTGCCTACGCGCGACAATGGTGCTGGTCATATTGTCAACAATGACAATGGCAGCAGACGTAATTTACCGCCACGTAGCGGTCTTGAATCTTACTGTAGGGTCCAGGATATCTAATACTAATAATAATAATAATAATAATAATAATAATAATAATAATAATAATAATAATAATAATGTTCTGCTCCGTCATCAAATGTGCGGACCGCGCTGGAAACGGGTCCTGGACGGGTAATGACTGAGAATGCTGTCCTCCGGCGGCGTGTTCAGTACCGCCAAGGCACCCAAGAGGACACCACGCTGGATCTCCTGAATGATTTGATCCATATTAAAAATGCTTATAGGAAAAGATGGCAAAGATTTAGGGGCCCATCTGACAGGGTGAAGACCTGGACCTAGCCCGGGAAGTACGGAATCGATTGCTGGAAAGAAAGATTGAAAAATGGGAGGAAATTTGCCGTAAACTATTAGAAAACGAGTCAGATCGCAAATTTTGGTGGATTTTCGCAGAAAACGTGTCGGATCGCGAATTTTGGCGGATTATATATCTAAAACAATAAGCATTCAGTAATGAATTTCAGTATAATACCGTAGCGAAGCACGGGTATCTTGCTAGTTGTAAATAAAATTATGATAAACCTGATCAAATAATCGAGCTTAAATTGTAACACTCCCTAGCTAAATATTTCAAAGGAGGTGTGGGGTATCAGTTCCGTATACATCTCTTATGACTCTGGTACCTCACGTAGCGTACTTGTATTACTTACCAGTCATTAATTTACCATTACTTGAACAACTACAACATAGCTTGAATTACCATGGTTCATGTTTGTGGGTTACTGTAGTCACGTCCTAGTTCCTGAACCATGGGCAACGGCTGAGTGGCCTAGTAAGTAGTCCTGAGAGTCGGGAAACCAGTTGCTATGGAATGGCAGTGGGCATCCCGACATATTCTGAGTCGTGGCACAGCTTGTGCTCAGGCGGCTAGGACTATACAATTCACCGGTGGTCCATAACACATTAGAGGAGAGATCCTCACTTGGACTATCTGCAAGTAGGGCAGCATCCTGCTTCATGAATTTATCGAACTCAGAACACTTAAAGCAGGCCTCGGACCTATGGGAGTATCGGAGTCCCACTCCCATTTGACAGGCGAGGAACTCCTTGGAAACAACTTGGCGAACGAAATGGAATTCGATGGGGAGCTATCAATATTAATGGGGCTTATGGAAGAAAGAAGGAAGAACCGGCTGAGTCAGCAAAGAGGATGCATCTGGATGTGCTAGGAGTAAGTGATATTCGGGTAAGGGGAGATAATGAGGAAGAGATAGGAGATTATAAAGTGTACTTGACGGGTGTTAGAAAGGGAAGGGCATAGTCTGGGGTAGGGCTCTTTATCAGGAATACCATTGCACGCAACATAGTTTCTGTTAGGCACGTAAACGAGCGAATGATGTGGGTAGATTTGTCAGTGGGAGGAATTAGGACAAGAATTGTGTCCGTGTATTCACCATGTGAGGGTGCAGATGAGGATGAAGTTGACAAGTCTTATGAAGCATTGAGTGACATCGTGGTCAGGGTCAACAGCAAGGATAGAATAGTGCTAGTGGGCGATTTCAATGCGAGAGTTGGGATTAGGTCCGAAGGCTACGAAAGGGTGATTGGTAAATATGGGGAAGATATGGAAGCTAATGGGAATAGGAAGCGTTTGCTGGACTTCTGTGCTAGTATAGATTTAGGGGCTACGAATACATTCTTCAAGCATAAGGCTATTCACCGCTACACATGCGAGGCTAGGGGTACCAGATCCATAATAGACTATATCTTAACAGACATTGAATTCAGTATATCTGTTAAGAATGTACGAGTTTTTCGCGGATTTCTCGATGATACAGACCACTATCTGATCTGTAGTGAACTATGAATCTCTAGGCCTAGGGTAGAGAAAGTGAAATCTGTCTGCAAACGAATAAGTGTAGAAAATCTCCAGGACGAGGAAATTAGACAGAAGTGCATGGATATGATTAGTGAGAAGTTTCGAACAGTAGACAGTAAGCTGGTTCAGGATATAGAAAGTGAAAGGGTGGCCTACAGGGATGCTGTAGTAGAAACAGCAAGGCAATGCCTAGGAACAACTGTGTGTAAAGATGGGAAAAGGCGAACATCTTGGTGGAATGATGAAGTGAGAGCAGCCTGTAAACGTAAAAAGAAGGCTTATCAGAAGTGGCTCCAAACAAGGGCTGAGGCAGAGAGGGATTTGTACGTGGATGAAAGAAGCAGAGCGGAACATATCGTTGTTGAATCCAATAAGAAGTCAAGGAAAGATTTTGGTAATAACCTGGAAAGGCTAGGTCAAGCAGCAGGGAAGCCTTTCTGGACAGTAATAAAGAATCTTAGGAAGGGAGGGAAAAAGGAAATGAACAGTGTTTTGAGTAATTCAGGTGAACTCATAATAGATCCCAGGGAATTACTGGAGAGGTGGAGGGAATATTTTGAACATCTTCTCAATGTAAAAAGAAATCATCCTGGCGGTGTTGCAAACAGCCAACCTCATGGGGAGGAGGAAAATGATGTTGGTGAAATTATGCTCGAGGAAGTGGAAAGGATAGTAAATAAACTCCATTATCATAAGGCAGCATGAATAGATAAAATTAGACCTGAAATGGTGAAGTATTGTGGGAAGGCAGGGATGAAATGGCTTCATAGAGTAGTAAAATTAGCGTGGAGTGTTGGTAAGGTACCTTCATATTGGACAAAAACAGTAATTGCACCTATCTATAAGCAAGGGAACAGGAAGGATTGCAACAACTATCGAGGTATCTCATTGATTAATATACCAGGCAAAGTATTCGCTGGCATCTTAGAAGGGAGGGTGCGATCAGTCGTTGAGAGGAAGTTGGATGAAAACCAGTGTGGTTTCAGACCACAGAGAGGCTGTCAGTATCAGATTTTCAGTATGCGCCAGGTAATTGAAAAATGCTACGAGAGGAATAGGCAGTTGTGTTTATGTTTCGTAGATCTAGAGAAAGCATATGACAGGGTACCGAGGGAAATGATGTTTGCCATACTGGACGGCTATGGAATTAAAGGTAGATTATTAAAATCAATCAAAGGCATTTATGTTGACAATTGGGCTTCAATGAGAATTGATGATAGAATGAGTTATTGGTTCAGGGTACTTAGAGGTGTTAGGCAAGGCTGTAGTCTTTCACCTTTGCTGTTCGTAGTTTAGATGGATCATCTGCTGAAAGGTATAAAATGGCAGGGAGGGATTCAGTTAGGTGGAAATGTAGTCAGCAGTTTGGCCTCTGCTGACGACTTGGTTTTAATGGCAGATTGTGCCGAATGCCTGCAGTCTAATATCTTGGAACTTGAAAATAGGTGCAATGAGTATGGTATGAAAATTAGCCTCTCGAAGACTAAATTGATGTCAGTAGGTAAGAAATTCAACATAATTGAATGTCAGATTGGTGATACAAAGCTAGAACAGGTTGATGACTTCAAGTATTTAGGTTGTGTGTTCTCCCAGGAAGGTAATATATTAAGTGAGATTGAATCAAGGTGTAGTAAAGCTAATGCAGTGAGTTCGCAGTTGCGATTAGCAGTATTCTGTAAGAAGGAATTCAGCTCCCAGACGAAACTATATTTACATCGGTCTGTTTTCAGACCAACTTTGCTTTACGGGAGCGAAAGCTGTGTGGACTCAGGATATCTTATTCATAAGTTAGAAGTATCCGACATGAAAGTATCAAGAATGATTGTTGGTACAAACATGTGGGAACAATGGCAATAGGGTACTCGGAATGAGGAGATAAAGGCTAATTTAGAAATGAACTCGACGGATGAAGCTGTACGCAGAAACCGACTTCGGTGGTGGGGTCATGTGAGGCGAATTGAGGAGGAGAGCTTACCTAGGAGAATAATGGACTCTGTTATGGAGGGTAAGAGAAGTAGAGGGAGACCAAGGCGACGATGTTTAGACTCGGTTTCTAACGATTTAAAGATAAGAGGTATAGAACTAAATGTGGCCACAACATAGTTACAAATCGTGGATTGTGGCGACGTTTAGTAAATTCTCAGAGGATTGCAGACTGAACGCTTAAAGGCATAAAAGTCTATAATGATAATGTGTGTATGTATGTTACCTAAGTACTGGTCTCCTGACGCATTAACTGACCACAAGTCTCCCACAATAAAGTAAATAATAAATCTTCTACCACATGCAAACCTATTACGCTATGGATTCCTTTATTTACAATTTAAAATCACTCAGACCTGTTATTAATTATGTAAAAAGGAAATAGAAACTACGGGCCCCATTTTGGCACTTCTACATTTAAATACATTTATATTCCTAACGTGATAGCGTCACCTTATTGTAAATAATTCACGCACCCTCTAATCATGCTATATAAATTACAGATCTATTTCAGGTTTTACTGCTGATCCATTTTCACCAAGGCGATCACTGGTAGTTCCATTCCTCCTTGAAGCTGGAAGTCCATTGTTCGTGGTCGATGAACCCGCTGGCAGTAATCCTGAGCACTCAACACGTCACTATTTACTTTCAAAATCTGATTAACTGCGTTCAGCATGAACGTCCGACCATGATTTCGGATATCACTTCGGAATCCGCGGTTCAGTTTCGGATTCCGTGTACCTCTCAGCCACTCTGCCTTTGTTACTACCCGACACAGTCGTGCTGTAGTAATAATAACATTACGATTCGCAATGAATGTTCGCGATACGTCACAGTTTTTTTAAGTTTAATCACTGGCGTCATGTATATCAAATCTATGCATTATTTACGTGAATTACACTATTTCACTTGAAATCTAAGTTGAAAGTCATTTAAACAAAGGATTAATGGGAGCTTAGCTAAACATAGCTCCGCCCTTGGTAAGCTGAGATCCCGAAAGACCAGCTTCGCCCTTGGCAGTGCTGTTTACACGGAGGCAATTTCTCCCACTCCAAATCTGCATATCGACTATCTACGGCCCACTACAGTTCAAATAGTACGACCATCAGGTGACCAGTATTCACGTGATGTGATTGTGATATCTCCTTGCGATTATTAGGATCTCCTGTGATTAATTAAATTCTTTCCTGCTTCCTCTTCCACACTAGGGTGAACTCCTGCATCAAGGAGGCGTGATGACAATAATCAGATGGCCCCTGGTACTTTTCCACGCAGAAACTACACAGTCTTGTTTCTCCATCCGAAAGTTATCAAGAGGACATTAGACACTCTTAAATGTCCCTATTATAGTCATCTCTTTTAAATCGGAAGACGAATCCAGAATTCGGAGTTCATTAATTTTTTTATCGTAGATAATTAAGTTGGCTAGTCTGAATTAAAGGTGGCTCAAATATTTCGTTTTGAGGAAGGGATGTCTTCTCTCGAGTTACGTCATGGTAAACCACCGATTGCAGCCCCACCCGAGTCTAGATGGGCTTGACTTCTGCTGCGGGCTCCCGCTACACAAAGGAAGGTATTGCACAATAGATCGCAAATAATGAAATCCTGTAGAGTAAATTTAAAAGACTCATTTTACCTGTCTTAATGATATGGATATTAATTAGTTTCGGTTTTATTGCTTCAAAGATCACTGCGTCCGTAATTTCAAAGACCAGTATCAACCAAAGGTCTTTGGATCATGCCCCTGTCGGGTGCAATATCCCGGTGTAACAATGAACCGTACAGTGTCATACCGTAAACATCTCCTCAAACTTGCAGCCGAACGAAGTACAAGAAACAGCATATTATTTTAAGCTATCCGGCAGAACATGGGGGTCCACAGCGGCAACTTTACGTACTTCAGCTTTAAGCCTGGTGTATACAAAACCTGAATACTTCTCTTCTGTTTAGCTGAATAGCGCCCACACCATGAAAACTGACACGGTCCTGAATCAGACAATGCGGATTATCTGCGGTGTCATCAAATCAACCCAACTGCACTGGCTTCAAGTCCTTAGCAACATCCTTCCCCCAGACGTCGCCGCATGAACAATCTCATCCTAGAAACAAGTACAATTCAGGCCAATAAATAACTTCCAATTCATCAAGACATCCACGGGATCGCTTCAATCCGACTGAAACCCAGACAACCTCCCCTGCTGCTGACTAAAACCCTGATAAAGGAAAACTACTTTGGACTGCGAACTTGGAATGAAGAATGGTCTGCTAATGCCCGCGACGAACCCTACGCAGCCCTACCCGGACTTGTCTCCCGTGGAGTGTGTGGTTCCCACTAAACAGAGTGCGCACTGGGCATTGAAGAAGCGGCTCTGCAATGCATTCTTGGGCCTTTCGACCTTCTCGAAGCTGTGACTGTGGTGAAGAATTCCAGAAAATGTGACACATCACTTCCAGATGCCCACATAGAGCCTTCCGCGGAGATATCGATGACCTCTTGAAATCTTCAGCAACGGCTATTCAGTGCCACAACAACTGGACGTCCTAGTATAGTTTTCAGTTTTCATTTCTTCATTTAGGTATTTAGTTTTATTTTATCACATTTCCGTGACTTTTGTACTTTTCTATTTTTTCTTTCTTTTTCTGTATTGTACAAATCTTTCTCGATTTCTACCTTATGTTTTACCCTCAAGTTTTTATTTATTCTCTAATGCAACTTATTTGTTGATTTTACAATGTTACTCAATTTGTGCGCGGCTTAACTTGTACCATATGCTAATAAATAACTTTCATCAATTGACGAGGCGCCCGCGGTTTGTATAAATTGACATGTGGCTCCAATTCTTATCTAAACAATGAACTGATATTGTGCACCCTCAAGGACAAACTATCAAACAATGGAACGGTTTACAAGCAAACACATACCAGATATCACCGCAAATAGACTTTCCTACACACTCTTATGAGCCAGTGACACCGGAAGACGTGTACTGATTTATTTAACTGTTACCTGATACCTGTTCATGTTACCCTGATTGCACAAATGTTACTAGAAAACAATAATTTGTAATGCGGAGGCATATTACTAGCGATTTCATTTCGAATTAAATAACAATTAATTAACACCTAAAATTAGTCATAATTATGCCCCTAACGTGTGTAACGTACTGGCTGCATTGTCAACAAAATTGTACGCAGAAAGAAGGTGTCAGTTTCATCCAGACTTTTTGATATCGTATCAAGTTCTTAGAATACGAATCGTTCTAGGTGTGTTAGGCGTACACAAGGAAGTGGGCTATTTTAGATTCTACGTGGATGAACATGCAACGGCGTACACAAGGAAGTGGGCTATTTTAGATTCTACGTGGATGAACATGCATCGAGATATAAGTTAACAGAGATGTACATTTAACACTGCCGTTAATAAAGAGATGAAGACTGTGGGGATCTCTATACTGAAGATATATAGATATTCATTTATTTCTATACTCATGAGCCCAAAGCTGATTTGAACTCAGGAGTTGTCAAAATTTGGTTGAGAATTAGAGAGTGACAAGTCTCTCATTTGGTAAATTAATACCACGACTTATAGCTGTTACATATCCCTGCCGAGCGTTTTGATTCCCCTCTTGTGTACTTATGACTCCACACTCTCAGCGTCGTAATTCTAGCTGTCTCATCTAAACTGCTCCCCCTTTTACTCATTATGAATTCCCCCAACCTTTTGCTCTACCCTTATCGGCTTCGAGTCTGCCCTTTGTTTAACAACTACCGGCTTTTACGAGATAACCTGAATCTGTCACTCCTGACTTTTCCTCTCCTTTCATTCTTAATCAGCGAAAAGCCAAACTTTCCCACACAATTCGTATTTAATGGTGATCGGCTTCAGCTCTACCATACAGCCATTTCTCATTAAGGGACTGTGGTGTTGGTGAAATCTTACTAATTTTATGTACATTGAAATACAATAGTTAATAATGAAAATTGTCATAATACTCCATGTAGTACAGTTCGTAGTGTACCACATCACGTTGCATATTTCAAAAAAAACAAGATCGAAGTCCCGTAGCTAACTGTGGTTGGACTATTTGGCAGTTACACCATATAATCACTAAAATGTGACCTACATGGCCCAGCGTACCTCGTTATGTAACTAAAAACTATTAATGAGACATGAAACCGAGCGGAGAGATCCATACGCAGTAGAAGCAATCGAAATACAAACTGTAGGTCCGGGATATTGCAACCAGATCAAACGTATACAGAATTTGATCCCACATGCCCTCTCTATACAAACCGAACTATCTAGGTACACAAGAAGCTACCAAATATCAGAGGAATTACGAATGAACACTCCATTTATTAATTGTAGAATGCAACAAGACAAGTTTCAATTCCAAGTATAAATAATAATCGAGGGCTGAAGTATATTAATAGGTAATATGAACATCCTCCCCTGCGAAACATGTGACGTTCCCGCTGTTGAGAGCCTTGCGCGTCGCAATAAAGCAGATAGCCGATCCCCAGGTGCAACCATATCCGATGGGCATATCTTGAGAGACCAGATTAACGAATGCATCATATAAAGCGGATTAGCAGCTTTCCGGAAGTTGCAAGGGCGGCAGTCTAGATGATTGACTGCTATGGCCTTGTAATAATAATCAGCATGGTCCAGCTGTGTTGATACATCTGTACGACTGGAACTAACTCACGAGTAGATTCAGATCACTGTATGAATAATGTACCGGTACCGATGATGGCTTCCTCCCGAGTAAAATATTCTGGAGGTAAAATAGTTCCCCATTCGGATTTCCGGGTAGGGACAAAACGAGAGGGGCAAGGAAGATAGAGACTGACATTGCGCTAGTCGGAACGTGGAATGTTTATCAATTTGAGTCGTTATGGTAGGCTCGAAAATATGAAAAGGGAGATGGATTTTTTAGTCAGATATAGTTGGAACACGTGAAGTACGTTAGCAGAAAGGGTAGGATTTGAGGTCAGGCGAATACATAAATATCAGTACAAATTCAAACGGGGGAAATGCAGGAGTTCGTTTAATAATGAATAAAACAAAAGGGCAGCGGCAAGCTACTTTGTCTAGCATAGTGAAAGTATTATTGTTGACAAGATAGACACAAAATCAATGCCCACCACGAAAGTACAGTTCTATATGCCTACGTTTTCAGCTGATGATAAAAAATGGAATATATGAAGAGAGAATTTAATACAATATGTAAAACGTGACGAGAATATACTTGTGATGGGAGACTGGAATTTACTGGTAGGCCAAGGAAGAGATCATACAGTAGGAGAATTGGGATTGGGACATAGGAATGAAAAAGGAATTCATCTGGTTGAATTCTGCACTGATGTCAATTTAGTCCTTGCTAATACTTCGTTCAAAAACCTCAAACGACGGATAAATACGTAGACGAGCCTTTGAGACAATGGAAGGTATCAGATAGACTTCATGATGGTTAGGTAGGGATTCAGAAACGAGATGTTGAATTGCTAAACTTTCCTGTGGACTCTGACCACAACTTGTTGGTCACGAAATGCCACCTCCAGTTGAGGAAATAGAAGAAGTGAATGAATGTAAGGATGTGGGATCTAGGCAAGTAGAAAGAAAAGGGTGTGAGGGATTCTTTCCAGGAAAATTTTGCAGAACGACTGAATGAAAAGCCTGAAGGAAACACAATAGTGGAAGAATTGACAGTCGTGAAGAATGAAGTCAGTAGTGCTGCTGAAGAAACGTTAGGAAGAAACTAAAGACGAACTAAGGAACATTGGATAACTCAGCAGATGCTAGACCTGATTGATAAACGACAAAAATACAAGAATGCAAACGATTATGAGGGCAGAAAAAACACAGGCGATTAAAGAATGGATTGGATAGAAATTGCACGACAGCTAGGGATGAATGGCCAAAGAATAAATGCCAGTAATTTGAAGGTTGTGTGATCCTTGGAAAGGTAGACCACGTATACAGGAAAATCAGGGAAACCTTTGGAGAAAATAAATCTAGGTGAATGTAAGTGTCCGATGGAAAATCACATCTAGGTAAAGAAGAAAAGGCAGAATGATTGCAGTAAAATATTCAACAGCTGTATCAAAATACAGACGCAGATTTTACGGCTCTGTAGCTGTTGATGTTACTGAAATGGGAAATCCAATTTTGTTGTCGGAATTTTACAGAGTTTTGGGAGAACTATGAACAGGGCATCTGGAATTGATGATATTCCTTCTAAATTAATGACTGCCTTAGGAGAAAACAGCATGGGGAGGTTTTTCCATTTTGTGTGTAAGATGTATGAAACAGGTGAAGTGCCATCGATTTTCGGCAGAATGTTTTTATACCTATTCCAAAGAAAGCCGGTGCTGACAAATGTGAAAACTACCGCACCATTAGTCTAGTATCTCATGCTTGCAAACATTTAAAATGAATTTTTTACAGAAGTATGGGAAGACAATGTGAAACTGAGTAGGAAGGAGATCAGTTTGTCATCAGAAGTTATGTAGGAACACGTGAAGCAATTCTAACTTTACGACTGATCATACAGGATCAAAATAAGGACATTGCGTTCGTATATCTAGACATGTCGTTGAACAATGCTGATTGGACCATGTTATTTGACTTTCTGAAGGTGATCGGGATCAGGTACCGAGAACGAAGAATTAGCTAAAATATTTATGAATATCACCTGCTTTGAAAAAGAAGCAGGAATCTAGAAAGGAGGGTGGCAAGGCTACAACTTTTCCCCCTCTTTTCAATTGTATATATAGAAGGGGCAGTAAAGGAAATCAAAGAGGAATTTAGAAAATGAATCACAATCCAAGGAATGGAAATTGAACTGTGTGATTTGTCCATAATGTTATCAATCAATCAATCAATCAATCAATCAATCAATCAATCAATCAATCAATCAATCAATCAATCAATCAATCAATCAATCAATCAATCAATCAATCAATCAATCAATCAATCAATCAATCAATCAATAAATCCATCCATCCATCCATCCATCCATCCATCCATCCATCCATCCATCCATCAATCAATCAATCAATCAATCAATCAATCAATCAATCAATCAATCAATCAATCAATCAATCAATCAATCAATCAATCAATCAATCAATCAATCAATCAATCAGTCAATCAATCAATCAATCAATCAATCAATCAAATAACATTGATCTGCATTTACGGCAGTCGCCTTGATTGCAGATTCCCTGTCTATTTTTTTTCTAGCCTTTGCTTAAATGTATTGGACATTCATCGAACATTTCCCCTGGTAAATTATTTCAATCCTTAACTTCCCTTCTTATAAAACAATATTTTCCGCAACTTATTCTCTTGAATTCCAACTTTTCCTTCACATTGTGATATTCCCTACTTGTGAAAACACCACTCAAACTTATTCGTTTATTAATGTCATTCCACGCCATGTCTCAACTGACATCTCGGAACATACCATTTAGTGGAGCAGTTCTTCTCCTTTCCCCCAATTTCTCCCAGCCCGAACTTTTCTAAATTATTTTATCTGAGACTGCAGAAAATCTGGAGAATATTGCGAATGGTATTTGTCGGAATCTTGGGTGAGGAGTACAAAACGAAAATAAAAAAGTCCAAAAGAAATGTAATGAGTTGCAGTGGAAGCAGGTAATATTAGATTATTAAACAAGTGTTAATGAAAGTAGATGAATATTGCTACTTGCGTAGTAAAGTAAATAACGATGGCAGAAAAGTAAGGTGGGGCCAGAAACGCTGACTAGCACAATCAAGGTTGATGAAGCTTCCATGCCAAATATCGTAAGACGAACTAAAGAGAAATGAAAGGGAATAAACACTTACCCAATAACAACAGCATTATTAAATTAAATGTAGCCGAAACGCATAATGGTCCCAGCAATGCAAACCGCATAGGGTAAATCATTGTGGCCAGACAGCAATCACTTCAGATCAAGTAGCCCGCAAACGTCAATTGAGTATTACTATTCTCACTGTTCACAGGAATATAATAATAGGCAGGCCCAGTACTCATTCCGTATAAACAATTGCCTTCCCAAAATACTTTTTCATAACGAAACTTACCGTCGTAGACAACGTCATTTAACTCACAATTAATCCCTCGTCTACTGCAATTTGCTTTGAAGAGAACCCAGGCGGTCTCAGTCAATACCACGCAATATAGACGATTATAACAGTGAGGCCACACATATCAGACGCAGATAAATTCCTGACGTAGAGAACGCAAAATGCCCCAACATAAAGGGCTCACAACAATACACATTCACATCAGAACAAACCGTATGTGGCAGCAATACAGAGAGTAGATGTACCACAGAAATAGAAATATCAACTATCAATATCCATCTAAATACCCAAGTAGTAAAAAGAATGCCAAGGAGATGGGTTTACATTAAGTTAAAAATAATTAATCAGAATTCACTAAGCCAGAATGGAAAGCCCGCTCGTAAATCAGTACGTAGATACATGATAAAAAGGAACCAAAATAAAATAATATGACGCTACGCACAGATTCTTAAGTATAAACAACGTCAAACAGTTTGACTGAACTAATTCTATTTTCCTGAGATTTCATGAAACTGAACGCCCTACTCAGATTTCAGTCAATGGGTATTCCACATTATTGCATTGCATTAATGCATTATTGAATTGATGCTCCTTCATTTGTAATAAATATTGTATTAGCCAAATGGCAGCAACTGTATGCACCTTTACTGTAAACAGACAACAAAGATGTCATACTGCACCCATAATTCTACCATGATACATATAGCAGATAAATATTGCAGCTACAAATAACTATTGTATATCCTTTATTGCGAGGTTATAGACGTGGGACCGTACTCACCATGGCGAGCGAGCCACCCACTCGTAAAATGCTGGGACACTTCGGCTGATTTCGGGTATTAAATAATTAACAATCTATAGTAAACCTTCATGACGAGAGATTTTGGCAACATAGTTAATCAAGGAATAAAGAATAGAAATTAGTAACAAATATTAAATGAAGATAGAATCCACAGGGTGGAAATGAATGTAATTAAGCCTGGAGAAAAGTTGGCGTCTATATCGGAAGACTAACAACACGTGCCAAGGTCAAGCCCTCAAAAAGACCGCGAAGTCCCATGCGGGGAATTAATTAATTACGCCCGTTGCAAGTAGGGAAAAAACATGAAAACAACACCGTTGTGAAATGGAATTATGGTTGAATTTTTGGACTGAATTTCGGGAAAATTGGTCAAGCGGTTATGAAATTATAGGACTGCACCTTGCAGTTATGAAATTATAGGATTTAATCACAAGACTTAATAATTTATCCTTCTGATGTCCGATATCCATTGATAGTGCCGTGTGTTGACACTTAGCTGATTTACGTGGTACTTCCGTTACGAATGCGGTTTCGATTCGTCAGCTGTTAATGCAGTTTATTTTTAATTTCCGTTATTTCACTTTATATTAGGTGAGACATTGGTCTACCAATTACTTGTAGTTTGGTTTAGTGGGACAAACATTCGTAGACAGATTTGTAATGGTAGTCGTAGATTGAAAATGGGAAGATTTAGTTTGATTTAGTTTATCGTGGGGACTTGTAAATTTATTAAACTTAACATAGCCGTTCATAACCTGAAAGTTGGTTTCATAAGAATATTTTCAAGTGACTTATCACTTTGCTTGAACTTCAATGTTTAGCATTTCTTCTAAATGCATAATGAATAAGTGTTTCCTGCATTTCGCAGATTTGTTCCTTCGGAACGACGTAACGTAAGATCTTCTCGGATCGAGTTGTTGTTGGTTCCTTCTGAACAGCTGTTTAGGTGATGCATGTTTCAGCATCGGGTTTAGTCTGTATCTTATGGGTGTCGCGAGATGACAATACTTAGTGGAATTTTAATTGTGACTATTGCTGTTGACTTGTACTGAACACCATGCTTTCTAGTAATATTTCGCAAACTATTCAAACCAACTGATAGTCAATTTGGTTCGATTAAGCCTCCATTCGGTGGGTGTTCCAATATCCAATAGGGTATCAGAATAGTGGATAACCTTAGTTAAATATAAATCTGGAATTCTACTTGTTGAGGTCAGATTTCCCACGGATCGTGTGGATTAATTCTCAGTTATCGTTTGGATCAATGGTGCCCGATTTTGAGGTTTCATTTTCGTTTCTAGTTTTGTTGTTCACGAATTTCATGATATTTTTACGTTCCCCTGGAACGATCTTAAAAATAATAATAAGAAAACATTCACGCATTGCAGTGTGACTGCGTTTAAATATTATAAATAATTAAATGAATTAATGGATGATTTTATATAAACATATTTTTAATTGAGAATTGAATTAAATGTTAGTAAGGATTGTGAAAGTGGGGCTCGAAGCCCAAACCTTGTAAATGAGGAGCAAAAATATCGTTTGGTCAAGATAGTGACAGAAGTAAACCCGCTACGACCCCAAGATCTAAGAGTTGGATATTGCTCTATTACAGCAGCTGTAGCAGACGACCAAAGATGGAACGGTAAGCTCAAGTGTTCAATAACACATAACAATTTAGCTTCAATTGTGAAGGATACATTTTGCTTAGTACTCAAAACTTATGATATATTCATACATTGTATGTGACGTTACAAAACGTTTCGCAGTATGTAGTCCTTAAATAATTTTCATTTTGCCGAACTCTCATTTTCCGCGTGAAACATTTGATTTAAATTTAGGATAGAGCTATAACTGAATTTCTACGGTGCACCAGCAAGCTTATTGTACGTCATTATAAGCAAACAGCTCTTTTCACCAGTTAATTACGTCATCATCTTTCATTTTAAGGCGTAATGGTTATTGCCATTAAATGTATGGTATGATAGTTAATCTCTCCTTGTTACCTCGGTGACGCGAATTCTACTCGCGGCCCAGTCAAGGACTTCAGACCTTAAACTGAAGGCCGATTTGAATGACGCTCTGCTTACCTAAGATGAATTGAGGAGCTAATTGACGATGTGATAACTGGCGCGGTGGAGAAAGTTAACAATAATGGCCGAGAGGATTCATGGTCCTTGTAATCTGCAGGCCTCCGGACAAAACGGGGATCTCTCGGTACTCCAGGGCTGCAATGATGCTGGGGAAGAGGTATTGATAATTCAACCAAGTTGCACTGAAATCTGCCTGGTACAGCTCAAGTTGTAGCTGATATTTTTAAATATGTAATTGTCTAGTTCATAATTGGATATCAAATTATCACGAATTGTGTTTTACATCAGGCTTGCAGATCGGGGTGTGTTCATATCAGACTATATAAAATCTATTACTGGCCAACATACATAAATCGCAGTGTTATTTCAGGCCATAGTAGGTTTATTCCTTTGAAATGGTTAATGACCTGGGCGTAGTAAACTCGGCTACAACCGCATGTTAAATTGTAAGGAATACGCTATACAGAACACTTCAATCTCAGACATCACGACATCATGTCTTAGTTAATGGCACGCCGTATTTTACACCAGATTCACCTTACACCTCTCATTACGAAACAGCACATTACGTCCTAGAAAGATAAATTCTGCATTTCATCCCATTATGCTTCCCTCATAGGCCATTACAGCCCAAATGAAAATCAAGCGCTTAGGACATAAAAAGGTAGTGTAGAACTGTAGAAGTATTGTAAGGAAAGGAATATAATTCAGTAATTTTATAGATATATATTTACCAGATATTGTAATGGGAGTGGAATCATGGCTGAGAAATATGTATAATTGATGAAGAAATTTTCTCACGGAACTGGACTCTGTATCTTAGAGATAGGATAGGAATGATGGGAGGCGCAGTATTCATTCTGGTGAAAGAAGAATTTGTAAGCTACAAAAAATTTAGAAGAGAAACATGGAATTCTAAGTGTAAGGCTCATTTCTAAAGATAATAGGCAACTTGATGTCTTTGGACTGTACAGACCGGGAAATGGTAGCGCTGACACGGATTCAGAATTATTTGATAAGATAATCAGCTATGTGGGAAACGACATGGAAAGGAATGTGATTGTTGCGGGAGGTCTTAATTTACCAAATGTCAATTGGGAAGGAAGTGCGAAAGACAGGAAGCATGACCAACAAATGGCATATAAGCTAGTATGGGAAGGACAGCTGATTCAGAAAGTGACGGAAACAACTAGAGGGAAAAATGTCTTTGACGTGGTGCTGATAAAACCAGATGAGGTCTATAGAGAAACCGAACTAATAGATGGTATAAGTGATCACGAAGCCGTTATTGTCGTAGTTTAAAATAAATGCGATAGAAAGGAAGATCTTAAAAGTAGGACTTTTAGGCAGTACCATATGGCTGATAAAGCAGGCATGAGGCAGTTTTTAAAAAGTAATTATGATCGGTGGAAAACGCTAATTAAGAATGTAAACCGACTCTGGGATGGGTTTAAAGGAATTGTTGAGAAATGTGAAAACAGGTTTGCACCTTTAAAGGTGATAAGGAATGATAAAGACCAACTTATTATTATAGAGACAATAGAGACTAAGGAGGTGGAGATTGGAAAGAAATAGAGTTAGAAATGGCTGTGGAAGAAAAGGAGAAAATGAAGGACATTACTAGAAAATTGAATCTAGCAAAGAAGGTAGCTTGGATAACACGATGGCAAGCATAATTGCCAGTCATACAAATTTTAATGAAAAATGGAATGGTATGTGTTCCGGTTGGTACACCTCTACGCCGCACATTTGAATTTTCCGCCTTAAAGTACCTTTCTACTGGAGAAACCCTGAACTTTAACAACTGAATCAACTCTACGGTTTATCAGAAGATGTCACTGAGTGTTTTTGATTTGCTTTTGTTCTTCATTGATCAAGAAGTGTGGACATTCTCTAACAGATGTCTCTACCAAAACACTATGATAATGCACTCTGGTGAGAAGGAATGAACTTTCTTGGAGAAATTTTGTATTCATAAGTTTTGTCTTTACTAAATTTTGTTCTGTCGTTTGTGGGTTTGCATTATTAATCCTTTCTTTTCGCCTGTTTTGAATGTAGCCAATCAGGAATTTCTGTAATTAATTTTCGGCCAATCGGGGCATTCTTCTTCAATTTTGTGTGTATCTGTGTACTGTAGCCAATAAAAGTTTGAGGACCGGGCGAGTTGGCCGTGCGCGTAGAGGCGCGCGGCTGTGAGCTTGCATCCGGGAGATAGTAGGTTCGAATCCCACTATCGGCAGCCCTGAAAATGGTTTTCCGTGGTTTCCCATTTTCACACCAGGCAAATGCTAGGGCTGTACCTTAATTAAGGCTCAGCAGTTTAACCCGCGGGGCAAGTTGGAACCTAATATGTAAACCATAACTTAAAACATGTAATCCTTCCTATCTGGTAAAACAACATTTATCTTGAACCGTAATTCGGGGATAGAGAGTGCGTTACACTCTCGAGCTCCCCTTCACTTTTGAATTTGAGGTGACTACGTTTTCGTAATCGTCTTTCTCTTCCTTCTTAATGTGTTAAATTTATTTTGTAGGCTAGTCATCTCCATAGATTGGGATTAGCCCCTGTATTATCGGCCGAGTGCCTCTTAGGTTTTAAAATGTGTATTTAGTAGGGCTAGGTCACGCCCCCATTCCTTTTGCTTTTAGGGATATTTAAAATTAACCTAGTATTTTTCCATTAAGGCCCAGGGTAAGATATACCCCTGTTTAAATTTGTAAGTCGTGCCTGTATGGCAAGTGATTGTAAAAGCTGAGGCTGCCCTCAAAGGGCGTGAGTAACTGTGAGGCGGTTTGCTCTTTCATTATTTGATCTCTGAGTGCCCCTAGGAGGCTTAACATGGTAATTAGGAGCAAGTTCTCCTTGGTATGATGGGGTTTTCTGCCCCTTGGTTCAAATTTGTACCTTGGTAAAGTTGGGCTAATAGCTGAAGGATTGTGAAAGTGGGGCTCGAAGCCCAAAACTTGTAAAAAATCCCTGAACTGGTAAAATTATACTTGTACCTGCCTTTCATTGTTATTTCAGCTAGTGGAAAATTGTTTTCTTGGTCTTGGACCAGATAGTTGGTTATTGTTTGACTAGCTGGTTTTTGTTGAAGTCTAAAGCTCTTTGTTAAATCTTGTTAAGTTTTGATATTTTGAAAATATAACCTTTATTGAAATTTTAAATTCATCGTTTGGCCTTGTAGTTAGACCCATTCTAGCCCGCACCTTCTTTCACCTCTGCCTTCCACGGATAACTCCGTAACAGTATGTATAGGTACTTTAAGGCAGAAAGAGGTTCAAAGAAGGACACAGGAATAGTTAATGAACAAGAAGAGTGTGTATGTGAGGACCTTCAACAGGCAGAAGTATTCAGTCAGCAGCATGTGAAGATTGTTGATTACAAGTTTAAAGGCCAGATAGAGGAGGATAATAATGCTAAAGAAGTACTAAAATTTGCATATGATGACGATGATATTTACAATAAGATTCTAAAGTTGAAAACTAGACAAGCGGCTGGAATTGATAAGATTTCTGGGCATATACTAAAGACAGTGGGTTGGAATATAATACTATATCTAAACTAGTTATTTGATTATTGATTGGTTGAAGGAGCTATACCAAATGAATGGAGAGTTCCTATAGTAGCGTCTGTGTATAAAGAAGTGGGTGATAGACATAAAGCTGAAAATTACTGCCCAGTAAGTTTGACATGCGTTGTATGTTAGCTTTGAGAAAGCATTATTTCTGATTACATTAGGCATGTTTGCGAAATGAATAACTGGTTAGATAGCAGGCAATTCGGTTTTAGAAAGCTCTAATTGTTGGATCCAGCAAGATATAGGAGATATTTCGGATTCTGGTGGTCAAATGGACTGTATCGCGATTGACCTCTCTAAAGCATTTGATAGGTTGGATCATGGGAGACAACTGGCAAACATGAATGCAACTTGAATGCAACTGGACTAGACAAAAGAGTGACTGAATGGGTTGCTATATTTCTAGAAAATAGATCCCAGGGAATTAAAGTAGGTGAAGCTTTATCTGACCCTGTAATAATTAAGAGGGGAATTCCTCAAGGCAGTTTTATTGGACCTTTATATTATCTTATATAAATAAATGATATTAGTAGAGGAGTGAAATCAGAGCTAAGGCTTTTTGCGATTGATGTTATTCTGTATAGAGTAATAAATAAGTTACAAGATTGTGAGCATCTGCAGAATGACCTCGATAATATTGTGAGATGGACAGTAGGCAATGGTATGATGATAAAGAGGGTTAAAAGTCAGGTTGTGAATTACACAAATTAAAAGTCCTCTGCGTTTTAATTACTGTGTTGATGGGCTGAAAGTTCCTTTTGGGGATCATTGTAAGTATCTAGGTGTTAATATAAGGAAAAATCTTCATTGGGGTAATCACATAAATGGGATTGTAAATAAAGGATACAGATCTCTGCACATGGTTACGAGGGTGTTTAGGGGTTGCAGTAAGGATGTAAAAGGGAGGGTTTATAAGTCTCTGGTAAGACTCCAACTAGAGTATCGTTCCAGTGTATGGGACCCTCACCAGGATATCTTGACTGAATAACTGGAAGAAATAAGCAGCTCGATTTGTTCTGGGTGATTTCCGACAAAAGTGTAGCGTTAAAAAAATGTTGCAAAATTTGGGCTGGGAATAAATGGGAGAAAGAAGATGAGCTGCTCGACTAAGTGGTATGCTCCGTGCTGTCAGCGGAGAGATGGTGTGGAATGACATTAGTATATGAATAAGTTTGAGTGGTGTCTTTAAACGTAGGAAACATACCAATATGAAGATAAAGTTGGAATTCAAGAGGACAAATTGGGGCAAATATTCATTTATAAAAAGAGGAGTTAGGGATTGGAATAATTTACCAAGGGAGATGTTCAATAAATTTCTAGTGTCATTGATATAATTTAAGAAAAGTCTAGGAAAACAACAGATAGGGAATCCACCACCTGGGCGACTGCCCTAAATGCAGATCAGGATTGATTGATTGATTGATTGATTGATTGATTGATTGGTTGATTGATTGATTGATTGATTGATTGATTGATTGATTGATTGATTGATTGATTGATTGATTGATTGATTGATTGATTGATTGATTGATTGATTGATTGATTGATTGATTGATTGATTGATTGATTGTTCATGTTGTAAATTCCGTTAACACGTACTCTGTATCAGGATGTTCACATGCAGCTACATTTATTTTAGAATCACTTTTTTAAAGCTTTTCGCTGTGACATGATTAGCAGCATAAATAACGTCGTTTTGTCTTATTCTTTTGATTGAAGTTGCAAATGACCAACAAGGTTCAAAGTACTGTGACATGTTAGTAAATGAATACCCTTCAGCATTGGTGAGTAAGGGAAATGAGATATAATTATCAAAAAGAACATGAGAGCGGTAACACTAGGATGAATGTAACTGATGTCTGAATGTCCTGATGGACCTCTCCAATGCTGTGAGGACAGCTTTGATGATTCTTAGGCTGTTGCATAAGTCGAAAGAACTGAAAGATGCAGTTGTGTCTCCGGTTCTGTCTCTAAGTCCCACAATCCCGAATATCTGGAAGTAAAAGTTATTTTCGTAATAGTAAATGATGTCTATTCGACGGGCGCTGTGAAAACTAATTATTGTCGTGATATCTCCTTTAAGTTTCAACCCAGTTAATTTATAACAGTTGGGTGCTTCCATTTAAAAAACTAATGTTTGAATAAACAAGTGTATAAACTAGCTGCATATACATTAGTTGTATACCAAAACAAGCGAACAAATGCAGTGCCAGGTTCAGCGTTGAACGAGAAGTTGAAGGCTGCGAAAGCATCTCCAATCCCATATAACGAGAAAACGAGGTCGAATTCACCGTACTTCAAACTGCTCCTAAGAAGACAATTGGAAGATATCCCATCCCCTATGAGTACTATAGCAGGATATAACTTACTTGAACTGATGAACTACGTCTTTCAAATGAAGCAACTTCCATTTTTCTGAAAATATAATCATTTTGTTACCCTACAAACTCTCTTCACTCTGTAGCTGACTTTTGACAAATCTCAATACAAACTATAAATTGCTTACCAAAGTCCTAGTTACCAGGATCATGAACATACTTCTAACATACTTCTAATACTCTGACGTTTCTTTTATTAAAGACCTTATCATATACTATTCAATTTTTGACGTGTACCTCAATAAAGCGTTTAGGAAAGTCTCAGGTGTGTACGTTTGGAGACGTCTACGACAATTTCTCTTTCGCGACAACCTGACACAGTGTATTAAATTGCTGTACAAAACTACATCCTCCAGAGTTTTGGTAAATGATTTTCTATCCCATCAGATGCACGCACGAAAATCCATCTGACAGAAATATTACTTGTCTACGGCAA
Organism: Anabrus simplex; assembly: GCF_040414725.1. Classification (NCBI taxonomy): domain Eukaryota; kingdom Metazoa; phylum Arthropoda; class Insecta; order Orthoptera; family Tettigoniidae; genus Anabrus; species Anabrus simplex. Next base: position 25,300,549 of record NC_090266.1, on the reverse strand, counting down.
TGTTTATTTTTCCAGTTGAATTATTCATTCGAGATCTTGCTAAAAACCTGAGAGATCTCTTCATCCATAGTGTACTGTGGAAAAGCTTCGAGCATATGCAGATGATACAGGCTAACAATATTTACAAACAACTGCAATATTCTGGGAATAAATTTATTTACGGACCATTAGGCAACAGTACGTTATAACCCCATAACCTTTATGAACGGTGTGAGTTTGAAAGAGAAATTATCAAGATTTAAAGAAATGGTATATCTAAATTCTAGTGCATTGCTCATGTAGTTCTTGAGCAGCACGCGATATGCCAACGGATTCCAACAACAGTTGGATTATTCTTATGGTGCGGGTACCATTATGGAATTCGAAGAGATCAACTAAATCATTCAGAGCGTTTTTAGAGCCTGCAATGTTTACCTATTGTAAACAATCATGCTGACTAGTTGTGATCTATGTAACAGAACCTAAATCAACTCCCATGCATCAGCTTCGCATGGAGTAATTCTCAAAAATGCAAGGCTTCTTCAAGGTCAGTCTAGCTACAGTGGACCGAATAACAACTAATACAACAGGTGATCAATAAGCCCACACTTTTCAAATTATATACACGTCCCTGCTATAAAAGCTGATATTTACGCTGCATACAGGGTGTTAGGTGTATACGTGCAGATATTAAGCTAGTCGGCTAAGAAAAATACATCTCATAATATATGCTATGTAATTTTTACCTTGTCCTATTAGTTTGCCCATAACTGAGCCAAATATTTCAGGACCTAATGTGTCTTGAACGGTCGTAGCAGGATACGCCGGTGATGTCATTCTGTCCACGCGTAGCGGAAGTACAGTAGCCGAGTATAGGGCTTGTTGAACCTGTTTCTTATCGCAGGCCAACACATGTTGTTGTGCACTTCCCCTAAAGGCTTGGCAAGTAGAAAAGGATGACTCACGTGCCAGGTCACTTGCTGTACTCGAAAACCGGTGTAGGGTACTCTGTGTGAAAAGTACACAGAATCCTTACAGTGACGTCGAAGATCCGTACAAGCTCATACGTGCGAATCAAGTGTTGTGTATTTGTGTGCGAATTTTAAGACGTCAATGGCATTACTCAGTGATCCAAGCTGACAAAATGAAAGGAAATGGTTAATAAGTAAATGAAATATGGGCGCAACATTTCTGTGCTGTTATTGCGACAGTCTACGATGAATTTCTGACAATAGACAATGCGGGTTGTCTATGCTTATTCATAAACATTTTAGGTCATTGAAAGGACGGTGGACACTGAAAGAAAAGGCTATAAGTATTCAGTGAAATTGTTATTAATGAGACAAATTTCAAAAACCGTAGTTGCATCCATCGTGAACATTGCTCGAAGGAAAAAGACCTACTGTGGAATTGCCGCCGGGCATTTCTAATAGAAGGCTTATTCTTCTTTTTCCTAATCTGTTTACCCTCCAGGGTTGGTTTTTCATGGGACTCAGCAAGGGATCCCACCTCTACCGCCTCAAGGGTAGTGTCCTGGAGCGTGAGACATTGGATCGGGGATACAACTGGGGAGAATGACCAGTACTTCACCCAGGCGGCCTCACCTGCTATGTTGAACAGGGGCCTTGCGGGGGTATGGGAAGATTGGAAAGGATAGACAAGGAAGAGGGAAGGAAGCGGCCGTGGCCGTAAGTTAGGTACAATCCCGGCATTTGCCTGGAGAAGGGGGGAACTACGGGAAACAACTTTCAGGATGGATGAGGTGGGAATCGGACCACCTCTACTCATTTGACCTCCCGAGGCTTAGTGGACCCCGTTCCAGCCCTCGTACCACTTTTCAAATTTCTTGTCAGAGCTGGAAATCGAACCCGAGCTTCGGGGGTGGCAGCTAATCACACTAACCACTGCACCACAGAGGCGGACGGAAGGCTTATTACTGAACAGTAAGTACCGATAGGTAAAATGATGACTGTAATGGACCCGTTTAATTAGAACTTCCGTAAAAATAATATTACTACTACTACTACTACTACTAATAATAATAATAATAATAATAATAATAATAATATCTTTACGTTCCACTAACTAATTTTCACGGTTTTCGGAGACGCTGAAATGCCAGAATTTTTATCGCAGTATTTTTTAATGCAAATAAATCTACAGACACGAGACTGACGTATTTGAGCACCTTCAAATACCACCGGACTGAGCCAAGACCAAGCCTCCCAAGTTGGGTTCAGAAGGCCAGCACTTTACGCAGTGCTGCACCAATCATCTTGCCGGGCTGAGTGGCTCAGATGGTTGAGGCACTGGCCTTCTGAGTCCAGTCTTGACAAGGTGCTCAAATACGTCAGCCTTGTGTCAGTAGATTTACTGGTACGTGAAGAACTCCTATCGTACTAAATTCCTGCAAATCCGCGTCCCCGAAAACCGTGAAAAGTAGTTAGTGGGACGTAAAGCCGATGACATTATTATCATCATCTTACCTGCACAGTTCATAGGGGTATCTTACCTGGAGTTCCTCATAGGTACGTTATTAGAGCTTTCAGAGGACGCTCCGTTTCGACTACGCCGAAACATGTGGTTTTTACACGATGGTCCACCACCTGATATAAGCCGCTTACTGCGTGATCATTTGGATCAGTCCTTTGGTCTATGGCGAATAGGACGACATGGACCCATCAATTGGCCCGCCAGATCTCCAATGGATATTACGGAAGACTGGATTCGGAGAAGTGATTTTCTTTTGTTAGTTGCTTTACGTCGCACCAACACAGAGAGGTCTTATGGCGACAATCGGACAAGAAAGGCCTAGGAATGGTAAGAAAGTGGTCGTAGCCTTAATTAAGGTTCAACCCCCGTAATGCCTGGTGTGAACTTGGGAAACCACGGAAGACCATCTTCAGGGCTGCCGACATTGGGGTTCGAAGCCCCAATCTCCCCGATGCGAGCTCACAGCTGTGCGCTCCTAACCGCATGGCCAACTCGCCGGGTACGGAGAAGTGAAGCCTGCAGAGTAGTCCAGGGAGGTCACTTGAACAATTGCTACGTGTTTCACATTGGTATGTCAGATGTTACACCATTTCTGCAGCGTATTGAGTTGGGAGTTCAGTTCTCAATCGATGTAGTATTTTGAGTCTCGATAGTTCGATATTCTCGTAAATCCGAGCAGAAAAATTGAAGTACCGGTAACAAAAATTATAAATCTAGAGTTTCAGTTCGCGATTGCCTTGTACGTGGCGCAGGCTGAACACAACACACGGAAGACGTGCTTGTTAAAACGCTAGATATTGACCTTGAACACAGCATGGCAGTTCTTCATTCTACACTGTACTGGTTTGGGTACATTGCGTGTGTGTGTCTGTTGGTGTGCATGTTTGATGTTTATACACAAAACCTGTTTGTCACACTTTGTCCTCTAGTGCTAACCACAATACGAAGATACACCTGACTCATCGCAAAGAGACCTGGTTCTGGTCTTACGCATACTATCCTGTAGTAAACTACTGCGAGCGATGTAGGCACGGGTGAAGTACATTTCATCTTGTTTCCTCCTACACCACGCATATTTTACTATTTTCTTCCCTGCCTTTCAGCTCCTAATGACCTGATAATACCGGTAATGTTATTTGCTTTACGTCCCACTAACTACTCTTACTGTTTCTGGAGGCGCTGAGGTGCTGTAATTTAGTCTCGCAGGAGTTCTTTTTATGCGCCAGTAAATCTACCGACACGAGGCTGACTTATTTGAGCATCTTCGAATACCATCGGACTGAGCCAAGATCGAGCCTGCCAAGTTGGGGTCAGAAGGCCAGCGCCTCAACCGTCTGAGCCACTCTGCCCGGCAGCAAAAATTATTATTATTATTATTATTATTATTATTATTATTATTATTATTATTATTATTATTATTATTACCGGGCGAGTTGGCCGTGCGGTTAGAGACGCTTGGCTGAGAGCTTGCATCCCGGAGATAATGGGTTCGAATCCCACTGTCGGCAGCCCAGAAGATGGTTTTCCGTGGTTTCCCATTTTCACACCAGGCAAATGCTAGGGCTGTACCTAAATTAAGGCCACGGCCGCCTCCTTCCAACTCCTAGGCCTTTGCTATCCCATCGTCCTATAAGACCTATCTGTATCGGTGCGTCGCACCGACACAGATAGGTTTTATGGCGACAGCTATAACCAAGGACTAGGATCGGGAAGGAAGCAACCGTGGTCTTAATTAAGGTACAGCCCTAGCATTTGCCTGGTGTGAACATGAAAAACCACGGAAAATCATCTTTAAAGGTGCCGACAGAGGGATTCGAAGCCAGTACATCCCGAATATTGGATACTGTTCGAACTTTAGCGACTGCTACTATCAAGCTCGGTGATTATTTAAGAGTGGATTTCTGCCGCTGGTTAATTGATCAAGCACTCAATCCAGAATTTCTGTCAAGTGTATTAGTGACACATAAGGTAATTTTTATAGAAGGAGTGTTTAATATTTAGTATACCAAGGCAACCTCTAGCACCGGCTCTCAATTAATATCTGGATGGATGCAGTGAGAAGTCTGTCTCTTTGACCAATCGTCTTTTTATTAGCGTTATTTTGCTTTACGTCCCACATACTATTTATACCGTTTTCTGAGACGCTGAGGTGACGAAATTTCATATCGCAGGAGTTCATTTACGTGCCAGTATTTCTACGACACGAGACTGACGTATGTGTGCCCCATCAAATATCATCAGACTGAGCCAAGATTGAACCTGCCAAGTTGGAGGTCGGAAGATAAGGACCTCAACGGTCTCAGACACTCAGACCGGTACCAATCACCTTACTTGCATAAATTTGATCGGTGTAGCTTTCCTTATGGTGACGATGGGACGGGAAAGGGCTAGTATCGGAAAGGAAGCGATCGTGGCATTCATGACGTTACAGCCCCAGCATTTGCCTGGTGTGAACATGGAAAACCACGGTAAACCACCTTTAGGGCTGCCGACAGAGGGGTTGGAACCCACTATATCCCACTCATGAGCTGTGGAATATCCCCATTCAATAGGACAAGGCAGTTCCCAGCACCGGTTCTAATTAATATCAGGATGGGTGTAGTTGGAGGTCGGTTACATCTTTTTATTAATGTTATCTTGCTCCTGTACAGTAGATACAGTCCGTTACTGGAGCTTTCAGAGGACGTGTCGCTTCGACTACGCCGAACCACGTGGATTTTACACGATGGTGCAGACATTTCCTCAACGTTAGACAGGACGATGTGGAACTATCAATTGGCCAGCCCTTATTCCAGTGGATTGTTATGCCTGGGGGGGCATGAGAAACAAAGTATACCGAACTGAGGTAACCACTTCGGATGACCTCCGTGAACGTATGTTTAAGCACCAGAGGATATTCTGAACCACAGTGGTGTCTTGGCTCGAATGACAAGTTGCTTTACGTCGCACCGACACAGATAGGTATTATAGCGATGACGGGGCAGGTAAGGGTTAGGAGTGGGAAGGAAGCAACCATGGCCTTAATTAATGTACAGCCCCAGCATTTGCCTCGTGTGAAAATGGGAAACCACGGAAAACCATCTTCAGGGCTACCGACAGTGGGGTACGAACCCACTATCTCCCGAATACTGGATACTGGTAGCACTTAAGCGACTGCAGCTATCGAGCTCGGTGTACCAGTAAATGTACCGACACGAGGCTGACGTATTTGAGCACCTTCAAATACCACTGCACGGGGCCAGGTTCGAACATGCGAAGTTGGAGTCAAAAGGCTGGCACCTCAACCGTTTTAGCCACTCAACCAGGCAGGAAGCACGAAATGTAGGTACGTTTAATTTACTTAGTTGTATAATATGTCCATTTTTCGTTTGAAACAAAACGTTCGATGTGCTTCGATAATTCAATTCTGATTCTACTCATATGGATATCCTATGCCATGCATTTGTTCGTTGGCGCAAGGAACTGTCTTCCTTCTTCTACCTTTACGCAATGCACAACGGGGATCGTGCCGCATTTCACGTCCCGGCGTGCGTATCCCAACCAATAATTATATCACACGCTCGTACAGGTCGCGCACCGACACAGGTTTTCAGGTCATTTCCATACTCACTAGACCACAGGGCTGACGACCACAGATATCCCTATCCCCTAAAGGACGTAACAGCAAATGAACCAGTATTAACGCTGAGAATTCAATACATCTCCAGGGTCCGAAACCGATAACTAGTGTTGTCTGAAACCCCTAAGACGGAAACTAAATACTAACAACATCAAACCAGTCTGGCGATAATGTAACGTAACATGTTGTAGACTGGTAGCCTTCAGCTGTTACCGTAGGTCAGTTGCTCGTAAACATAAAACCAGTTTGGAGAGTATATTACGTAACATCTCGTGGCATTGAATAGGGAGCGCTCAGCTGTCACAGTAGTCCATTTGCTCTTAAACATAAACAGAACGGAAACCAGTTTGGCAGGGATGGCGCGTGACTTGCCTGTTATCAAAGGAAAGCTATTCATTCACAAGAACAAGGCATACTACCTATTCTAAAAACATCGTACCCCTTTGCTCTCGAAAATAACTTCCGAGGATTACTAAAAGTTTGATATATAGTGGTTCGTCACATCGTTCTCTATTGCTACAATAAATATCTGCACGTATACACCTAACACCCTGTATATAGATCAAACAAACAAGTGGACGATCGTATAGAAGATATTTCGAAAGAGATCGCTTCCAGCTGAATGGCACACGACTATGTGTGGGGGGGGGGGGAATGGGATTGTCACTTTGTCATGTGTGAAGGCACGTGTGAAGGGTGAAGAGTTTGAAGTATGGCTGCCAGTTCTGCAATAACTGGACACTCTGGAGCATCAAATAACGATGTATGGCAATGCAGCAGAGCTACGGAGATGGATAAAAAAGGTGACCATTAGGGGAGACAATGAATTTCGTATTAGGCTCAATTTTTTGAAGTCAAGGAAATGTCGACTGAGAAACTTAATTTTCGTTTGTGGCTCACAGCTAGAGCGATTCATCTTAACATCTGTGTTCATAAATCAGACGATCACAATTTCGTAAAAAGTTTGGAGATTCTTTGTATGAAAACAGGAAAGCAGTGAAACAGCGGTCACTTCTGTCACTGTTTGGTAATAACTTGTATAAATGTTAGGGAGTTCAAGAACAGATGCTTTAAGTGATACATGTGGACCGTGGTTTACACTTCGTGGATTATTTATTGTAATCACGGAGGGAGTAATAAAAATACATAAGACATTAGCCTCCTTTGTAACACGTTAATCTTTCCTGTTTTGTGTATAAAAAAGAGGAGGAAAAGACAAAATTATATTGGAAGAGGATGTATTGATCTAAACAACGATGCTTTTCCTTATTGTGTGTGCTTCTTTTCCCTCTTATTTACTTTACTCATGTGAAATGTCTGTCTCTTAGCGTAATAACGTGATCTATAGTGCACAATAAAAAGTTTAAAGTAAAAATAAAGAGAGCATGTATTATTTTATATGGATCCATAAATATTGAATGACCAAGCGTTTGTAATCAGTAGGAGCCTGAAGGTACTTTTGAAAGTACAGATTTTGGATGAGAAAATAAAGGATTAATTGGATTAACTGGAAGTCCAGTGGAGTAATACACTTCAAGTATTGCATGCCCCCATAGAAGTTAGGGAATTTGAGTACTAACAATTGAAATGCCAAATTAATTTTTACAGAATGATCGTCTAAAATGAAAATGAATATTATAATGGCGACCTAGATTGTTTCTAATATTTTACGTAATTCAATGCAATATGTCGACAGCCTGCATACGTACAATTAGATATCATGTATTTTAAGACATCGAAGTTAAATAGTCGGCTGCGATATTCGTTCAATTGATCGCAATGTAAATGTACTGAGCTTCACAAGTAGGTCCTACCTCATTAATTAGTCGTACCATCAAAGCTATGTGTATGATCTTACTGTCAACCAAAAATATTACGTGCACACGAGTTTGGAGTTTGTCTGTGAAATAAGCAATAGTCTTACAGAAAATCTAATCACACCATCATTTTTATAATGCTCTTTAACTTTAGATCGTGTAGGTTTGGAATTTTTACTTGTTTTAATTTCTTATCGCACGTGGAACGCGAAATTCTCTTCCCGTGCGAAACCATACTTCAGCACGTTTTAAAAATGAAAAAATCTGATGAATTAAGACCAGATGTTGAACATACAGGATTTTTATTTATGCTTGGAAAAGACGTTCTTGCTCGACCTCGGCCGCTGATGACAGGTCGTACCGGCCGAAGGCGCGCGCGGATTCCGGCACTTCCTGCAGTTGCTGAGAGCTGAGCTCCGAGATAGTAGGGTGTTCAATGAAGCTACTGCGTAATGTATTGTATAGTGTTTTATTGTGATTGTGTATAGTGCTGTAATGAATGTGAAATATTCGTTACGTGAACGTGTATATCTGCACAATGCTTACATTCAGTGCATAAAATCGTGCGCTAGTACAAGACAAAAGTTTCGAGCGAAATTTCAAGGAAGACCCATTCCTATCAATCGGAGAATAAAACAACTGGCCAAGAGATTCAAACATACAGGTTCAGTAAACAATAAAAATAGACTTAACGTTCGTTTTCTCCTAACTGAAGTTAAATTAGATGACATTTGCGAAAGATTGGAACAGACACCTCAAAAATCACTTAAGCGTTTGGCGCAGGAAGCTGAGGTATCTCATGCTTTTGCCTGGAGGGCGGCAAAATTAACAAAACTGAAACCATACAAGATTAGTGCAGTGCAACAACTACAACCGCTAGAGTGAATTTTTGCAATTGGGTTATAGGGAAGGTAGATTCAGGTGAAAATGGCCCCCAAGTTAATTTTTTTTCAGATCAGGCTAATTTCCATTTGCATGGCCATGTATGCTCACAACGTAGCACACACTACAGTTCAACAAAACCAGAAATACTGCTTGAGCAACCGCTTTATGGCGAGAAAATTGGGGTCTAGGTCGCTTTGAACGGGCAGAGAATTATAGGCCCGATATTTCATGAGGGCACAATAAACAATGTACGTTATAGAGATGAAATCCTTGACCAATTGTTTGATGAACTGACATATGCAGAACGTTTTTCGGCATATTTTCAGCAGGATTCTGCCACAGCTGAGGCATTAATTGCTGAATTACGCCGCGTGTTTAGTACGAGGATCATAAGTAAAAATCTGTGGCCCCCTCGTTGCCCAGATTTAACGGCATCTGATTTTTATTTGTGGGAATGAAAAAAATGTAGTTTATGGGAACAACTCTCACACACTAGATGAACGTAAAGAAAATATAAGAGCTGCAATTGCATCCATCAGTGATGAAGAACTTGGTAGAATAACCGAAAACTTCATTTAGAGATGCCGATTGTGTTTGGGGAACATTTTCAGCATAAACTGTAAAAATTGTGAGTAAAATGCATGATGAATGCATGATAATGATTTTGAGCATAAACTGTAAACATGATGAGTAAAATGCATGATCATTATTTTGAGCACCGCATTCTGCCGTTTATATGCACGCGCGGTAACCGGCAACTGAACCGAATCTGGCGGCCAAGATCGAGCGAGAAAGTCCTTGCCAAGCATAAATAATGACCTTGTATATGGCTGACAGTAGCTCATTGTGAAATGAAGGCTATCAAAACGTAATGCCAAAAAGGAAAGCAATAACCTCACGTTCAACTAACTCCGTAGGGTTACGTTAACAGCAGAAAAAGAAAGGAGCAAGGGCAAAATATACAACACACAAAACCCCAAAATAAACTAACTTACTCAGACACAAGCTGAAGCAATGGAATTTGTGTTGAAAAAACACCCCATTTAAGAAAAGATCCATGGAAGCCGGGATACTACTGAGCGTAACTACCAAAGAAAAACACCGATATACTTTAAATTAAATTTACAAATACAAGGTGTACAACTTTGCTTCCGCCGTTTGCCGATGGATGGTGACAACGGCACGTAGCGGTCGAACGAAACAGATCGCAGACGCCAGGCATTTAGCTTGGACCTCGGTCAACATAACCCCATTCAAACTTAGTCGATGTGTGTCTGCATCATAAAGTTATTCTCGATTGAGCATGGCAGTGTACGAGCCAAATTCTCGGCATTTGCGGGAGGTGTTACTGTTTTGTTTCAATGTGAGGAAAACAGCGGCTGAGTCTCATCGAATGCTCTCACGTACGTATGGTGAGGACGCTATTAGTGGAAGAACGTGTCGTGAGTGGTTTCAACGCTTCTAGAACAGTGATTTTAACGTTGAAGACCGGCATAGTGGTGGAAGAGAGAGGGTTTTCGAAGATGCAGAATTGGAGACATTGCTGAGTGAAGACTCGCGTCAAACGCAAGAAGAATTGGCACGATCAGTGGGAGTGACACAGCAAGCCATTTCAAAACGTCTCCAGACCATGGGCATGATTCAGAAAGAAGGAACTTGGGTCCCTATGAGTTGAAACCAAGAGACGTTGAACGGAGACGAAAAATGGGTTCATTACGATAAACCTAAACGCAAAATATCATGGGAATATTCCGGCCATGCTTCAACGTCGAAGGCAAAAGGGAATATTCACGGCTCCAAGATCATGCTCTGCATTTGGTGGGACCATCTTGGCGTCGTGTACTATGAGGTGTCAAAACCCGGTGAAACAATCACAGGCGCTCGTTATCGAACGCAATTAATGCGTTTGAGCAGAGCATTGAAAGACAAACGGCCGCAATACAGCGAGAGGCACTATAAAGTGATTTTGCAACACGACAACGATCGACCCCACGTTGAAAAAGAGGTCAAAACATACCTGGGAATGTTAAAATGGGACATCCTACCCCACCCTCCGTATTCTTCAGATATTTCTCCCTCTTATTATCACCTGTTTCGATCAATAGCGCATGGCCTGGCTGACCGACACTTCCGATCTCATGAAGAAGTCACAAATTGGATCGATTGAACAATTTTTTCGGCACGGGACTCGAACTCTGCCTGAAAGATGGGAGAATAGTCGTGGCCAGCGATCGACACTACTTTCAGTGATACATGTGTAAGTAATCTGTTTCATTAAAGCCTCCAGTGTTGGGAACAAAACGGTGGAAGCAAAGTTGTACAACTTGTAATCATAAGAACATATTACACTCAAGGGAAAATTTTAAAATAAATTAAAATTTGAATATATTAGGAAACAAATTAGTGATAATATAACGAAATTTCATCAAAATAAATGAGTTAATGAAACTAAAATAAATCTAGGAATTTAAAATAAATTTTCTCAACTAACCAAAACTAGAAATGGTGCACCATAAATTACATCTATTTTTAAACAACACTTTAATATTTAACAAAATTTGATAAAATTAAATGTGGGGCGATCAGCTCGGTTGCATAAACATGAATAATTTATAACAATTCCTACTGGAGGTATTACCCACCCAAAATATAACCTACCGGGCGAGTTGGCCGTGCGCGTAGAGGCGCGCGGCTGTGAGCTTGCATCCGGGAGATAGTAGGTTCGAATCCCACTGTCGGCAGCCCTGAAGATGGTTTTCCGTGGTTTCCCATTTTCACACCAGGCAAATGCTGGGGCTGTACCTTAATTAAGGCCACGGCCGCTTCCTTCCAACACCTAGGCCTTTCCTATCCCATCGTCGCCATAAGACCTATCTGTGTCGGCGCGACGTAAAGCCCCTAGCAAAAAAAAAATAACCTGATTTATAGGGACATTCACGGTCAAATGAGATGAAAACGTTTGGACAAACCAGAAGGAAAATTTTGAAACACACAAGCCCAAAATTTAGAAAAAAGTATCAATCACAGATAAATCAAATATAAATCTCAAAATTAAACACAAGTGGATTAGTAAATAAAATTACATGGACGATAAAATAGAAATTATAGCATGCTCAGTAACCCATGCGTCCGTACGAACTGAGAATCAACAAAGATCAAACGCCAAGTTCAAAGCAAAACAGTATCCCCACGCTAGAACAAAAGAAAGATGAGCAAGGTCAGGCAACACTCGTAATGATCGTGCAAATAATAATAAATTTTTAAACTTAAGTAAAAAGAAAGGTAAAAGATGATTTACACAGCGCATATGTCAACACGGCCGGCCCCGTGGTGTAGGGATAACGTGCCTGCCTCTTATCCGGAGGCCCCGGGTTCGATTCCCGGCCAAGTGAGGGATTTTTACCTGGACCTGAGGGCTGGTTCGAGGTCCACTCAGCCTACGTGCCACTTTGCCCTAGGAGGAGGAGGAGGAGGAGTAGGAGTCCTTTTGCCCTTTTGCCCTTCTAATAAGATGTGACACCTGTGTTCCATTCCCTATCATATGTGAGGCACGAATTTTTTTTCGGTTCAGCATTATGCAATCATCTTGCATAATAATCCTCTCCTGCACAAGCCACATGCTTGTAACCCATGCCAACAGATTGAAATAATATGTTTCCGAACCGAAATTTAAGATATATATTTATCCGATAATTTATTCGACCGCTAGGGGCTTAAATGTATCCAATGTATTTCTTATGGCACTAGGCGTTCTGTTTAATTTCACTTTCGCATGAGCTACATGCTTGTAACCCAAGCCAGCTTATTCAAATAGTATATTTTCGAACTGAAATTTCAAGTTACATGTTTATGCGATAATTTGTAAAACTGTGGTTAGGCTCACACATGTGGTTAGGTGTGCTCTCTTATGCTAATCTCCATTGCTCTACTATTCAAAATAACGTCTCGAGAATACTCAATGCCCTACTACGCAAGATAGCGTCGGGAAGGGCATCTGGCCGTAAAGCTGAGGTTAGGCCCCTCCAATATAGCGGCTCTGAGGTTAGGCTTGCTCTCTTGCGAGTAAAAAGTAAGGTTAAGCCACAACAAGATTGCGTCTCTGAGGTTTAGCTCGCTCTCTTAAGCCTCAGGAAGGGCATCTCGTCGTAAAACTGAGGTTGGGCCCATCCATGAGGTTAGCCTTGCTCTCTTACGCTTAAAAAGTAAGGTTAAGTCCCTCCAAGATGGCGGATGTGATGTTAAGCAGGCAGTCTTAGCTAGCTCAGTACCGTGCTCGATAGCTGCAGTCGCTTAATTGCGGCCAGTATCCAGTATTCGGGAGATCGTGGGTTCGTGCCCCACTGTCGGCAGCCCTGGAGATGGTTTTCCGTGGTTTCCCATTTTCACACCAGGCAAATGCTGGGGCTGTACCTAATTAAGACCACGGCAACTTCCTTGCCACTCCTAGCTCTTTCCTGTCCCATCGTCGCCATAAGACCTGTCTGTGTCGGCGCGACGTAAAGGAAAATAGCAAAAAAAAAAAAAAAAAAAAGAAAAGTAGCCCAGTCAATGAGGAGGATGCCTCTCCCGAGAGCTGGAGTTGGAGGTGGCGCTAGAACCCCTGAAAAACAGCTACTTTTAAGACATCCACACTATGTGTAATTATAAATAGATTTCAATAACTCTACACATTGTCATGTGACACATAAATCAAGAAGTAAGATACAACGTCATGTTGAACACATACGGTATTCGAGGTAGCTGGGAGGAATCACCGGTCAGTCCAGTGATCACTTGTTTTCTGGACTGGTAAGATTACTATACTCCTATCGTTCGTTCAGCGATGTACACATACGGGCGGAATTTTAATGGGATTGTACTTAGGAATACCTTTTCGCTTAGACTCATTTCACAGCAATGTTATCCAAAAGTGTCTGGCAAAGTAACTCTGCCTTAACGTGTAGACTGATGCTGCGTGATAAGGGTGTCCATAATTAACTTCACCTGCTCGTAGATGTAACCTGACTTATCACGCGGTGTGTACACCTAGTTTACCCAAGTTCAGCCTATTCGCGGCACGTTGAAACGAGCAGGCGAGACTTTTTAAATTATAAATAGGTGCGGAATTTCGTTACTCTCTCGAGACCAATTAATTTGTTAATTAGCACCTTGATAAAACATCATTGCTCCAGATTAGGAAGGATGGGGACTTCGTTTATTCAACTGCTCCTTACTAATAGTTGGAATCTCCTGCTTTCAGTCAACAGTAGATATACGTTCTATGACTCCGTTTATAAATGGAATTACAAGCAATAAATCCCCCGTCTTACGGCCTGGTATGTCAAATTTCATATTCATGACATCCGAATGCTTTCGAAAAAAAAAATCAACTGTTGACAATACTGTTGATTACTTGAACCATTCGTGTAAGAAATAGCACCATTATTTCCAAAATCATTATTTTTCAGGACGAAGAGTTGTTTATTTGAATAATTTTTCTCATTTGTTGGAATGTTGTATCTCTATGATAATCTCTGGTTGCATATTTAGTATCAGAAGTGTACAGTGCAACGGAAGCAATCATATTATTTAACGTACGCTGGTAATTTAAAAATATGAAATCCAGTCGTTTGTTAAATTACTGGGATTAATATTTACCACAAATACATTTCCATTTTATGAAAGGTATAAGAAAATGAATTATTGATATCACTTATATTTTGTCAAAATTATAATTCTGAATCCCCATACAAGTATGGGAAACTATAGTAAAGACATAAAACGAAGAAGGAAAGATACGTTGTCCGTTGTGGTGACTCCCCAAGTGCAGGGCTTGGGTTCAAATCCAAGTCCACATTTCATCTCAATAATCATGTAGCATCACGGACCCCACAAACATAGCAGGCACTTCTCCGTGTTGTCGCCGTGTGGTAACACCTGTAATATCTTCGTTTGATGCAAATCTGTTTCCTTCTGCTGCATTTAAAATAATTTCACCGTATTCAATCACGTAATATAATGAATCGTATTTTATTATGCATCCTTTCTATAGGCTAATGTTCCAATCACATGCGTTGAAGGAACGTCTTCCGTCAGGCAAGTAACTTGAAAAATACTGCCAATTATTTTGATTTTTGTTATTATTCGGGGAGATGTCCAGCGAGTTCACTTCAAAATCGTCCGACACGTCGGCTGAATGGTCAGCGTACTGGCCTTCGGTTCAGAGGGCCCCGGGTTCGATTCCCGGCCGGGTCGGGGATTTTAACCTTCATTGGTTACTTCCATTGGCCCGGGGCCTAGGTATTTGTGCTGTCCCCAACATCCCTGCAACTCACACACCACACATAACACTACCCACCACCACAATAACAGGCTGTTACCTACACGTGGCAGATGCCGCCCACCCTCATCGGAGGGTCTGCCTTACAAGGGCTGCACTCGGCTAGAAACAGCCACACGAAATTATTTATTTATTACTTCAAAACCGAATCAGCTCCAGGAAATGAGCCATTAAAAAAATGAACGTTGTGTCCTTCATACAAGTGCAGGTAACGAAATATTTGAATACAATAGTTCTCAAATTCTCATTGAACCATCCCACACAAAATACTGGATATAGGCAAAATGTATTTGAGCCCTTTTTCAAATTACTAGTTCAGTGGATGTGTACGGAAGGGAGATTTATTCCTTCCTGTTCATATTAATTAAAATGTAACATAATAATAATTTCGCACCGATGTCAAACATTTTCCTCCGGAAATTAGTTCAGAAATCACACGAAGTATGGAGTATCCAGGTATATGCAGGCAAACGAATATGTCAGAAACGCTTTTGAGTATCGTGTTGGAAGAAGTGGTTCGTGACGTGTATTAAAGTGTCAGTCGTAGTACTCTCTCGAAATCTTCTAAAATGATCGCCTTTCATGACCGTGAATTACAGAAACGTTCCTGCAGGTCCAGAGATCCACTGCCGTTAAATTTAACAATCACAAAATAGTAAGTTTAGACTAATGACAAAATATCTAAACGAAATGAAGGTCTATAAAATTCAGTCTGATGATATTGGATCTAAATGCAATTAATGTGTAGTTACGAGGGGCGCAAGAATATTGAAAGGGATACCTTTGGCTTAGTAACGAAGTACATACCTTTGTTTCCAGAATTCATTAGTTATGTGCTTCAAACCATAAGACAGGTGAATTCCTAGAAGAAAATGGTACAAAATTACAAATGATCATGAACGCGGTGAACTTAACGACTACACCAGGGCGCTTAGCTACTTGAAAATGCGTGCAGTGAACGAGGATGTTCTGTTGTGACACATCACCGAACTGTAATACTACCGCTACTACATTTTATACTCTTCCATTTACATTACACACTTCTTACCTCCGTACATTATTGTATGCATGCTACAATGAGACCAAATAAATATTGGATGTAGATTAACTTTACTTAGCAGAGATTTTATTAACGTACGATAGGTGTATGTTACGAATTGCGTAGTAGGGCTATGAAAGTTCTAAATTGCTGCGTCAGCACCCGAGGTCTAGTACTGTAGCAATGCAGGTTCCAATGCAAGGTCATTGACTCCTAGTATAGTATAGGTGAGCAACGTCGATTTGCGAATTTCGCATAAGAGAGCGAGCCTAACCTCACAGTCGCCACCTTGAGGGGCCTAATCTTACTTTAACGTCTAGTCGCCCTTCCCGACGCCTAAGAGAGCCAGCCTAACCTCTCATCCGCTATATTGAAGGGACTATCCCTACTTCCCCACGCCAATTGCACAAGATGGTGGCAATACACAGCTCCTTATGAGACGGCCTAGGGGCGCTTGCGCAAGATGGCGGCTATACATAGACGGCCTAAAGGTGCTTATGAGGCGGTTTAAGGGCCGTTTGCGCAAGATGGAGGCTTTACATAGGCTCTTATGAGACTCCGTAAGGCGCTTCCGCAAGATGGCGACCACACATAGCCTTTTTTGAGACGCTTAGGGGCGCTTGAGCAAGATGGCGGCTATACACAAGTTCTTATGGAGAAAGCTAGCTGAGGGGCCTACTGCGCAAGATGGCGGCTATACACAGGCTCATATGAGACGGCCTAGGGGCGATTGCATATGATGGCGGCTATACACAGGCTCTAATGGAGAAAGATGACGGCACTGGGCGATTGCGCAAGATGGCTTCTATACACAGGCTCTAATGGAGAAAGATGACTGCAATGGGCGATTGCGCAAGATGGCGGCTATACACAGGCTCATATGAGACGGCCTAGGGGCGATTGCATATGATGGCGGCTATACACAGGCTCCAATGGAGAAAGATGACGGCAATGAGCGATTGCGCAAGATGGCGGCTATACATAGGCTCGGCTGTACATAGGCTCTTATCAGTGCCATAAAAATACATTCGTTACATTTAAGCCCCTAGCAGAAGAACAATTTTCGGATCAACATGTACTTTGAAATTTTGTTTCGGAAATATACTATTTGAATCCGTTGGCGTGGGTTATACGCATGTAACTCATGCGGAAAGTGAAATTAACAGTTCGCGTAGCGCCATAAGAAATACATTGCTTACAATTAAGCCCCTAGCATTCGAACAAATTATCGTATAATCATATAATATGAAATATCGGCTCGGAAACATATCATTTCAATCTGTTGGTAGAGGTTATAAGCTTTTAGCTTATGCAGGAGCGAAATTAAACAGAACGCCTTGTGCATAAGAAATACATTAGTTACATTTATGCCCCTAACCGTCGAAAAAATTACCGGATAAACATGTAATTTGATATTTCAGTCCGGAAATATACTATTTGAATTTGTTGGCATGGGTAATAAGCATGCCGTTCATGCGCAGAGTGAAATTAAACAGAACACCCAGTGCCTTAAGAAATACATTGGTTACATTTAAGCCCATAGCAGTCGAACAAATTATCGGATTAACATGTAACTTGTAATTTTGTTTCGGAAATATACTATTTGAATCTGTTGGCATGGGTTATAAGCATGTTCCTCGTGCGGAAAGTGAAATAAACAGTTCTCGTAGCGCCATAAGAAATACATTGCTTACCATTAAGCCCCTAGCATTCGAACAAATTATCGCATGAACATGTAATTTGATATTTCGGTTCGGAAATATGAGGACGGCTTGAAAAGTTCTCGGAATCACCGCTAGATGTCAGTGCTAGAGCAACGAGGTTCCCGCGCAATAATCACACATCCTTTGTGAGTGAACACGTGGCGCGTCAGTGCTCTAGCAGCAGGAGTATGGTAGTGACGACTCTTTGTTGTTGTTCCCACGTAGTGATTTGTGACAAAACTGAGATTCGAGCAGTGATTAAATACTTTGTAAAGAAAGGTATGAAAGCAAAGGAAATTCATGCCGACTTTCAGAACACACTGGAGGACTCTGCTCCTTCATTTTCAACTGTTGCCAAGTTGACCAGCGAGTTTAAATTTGGTCGGGAGAGCTTGGATGATGATCCGCGTAGTGGACGGCCAAAAAGTGTTACGACCCCAGAATGTTTCGCAAAAGTGCATAAAATGGTCATGGAGGATCGTCGACTGAAAATGCGGGAGATTTCTGAAGCTGTAAAGATGTCCTCTGAACGGGTATATTATATTTTAACCGAAGAATTGTGTATGAAAAAATTATCCGCAAGATGGGTGCCGCGGCTCTTGACATTGGACAACAAACGCACCAGATTGGAAATGACGGATCAAAGTATGGCCCGCTTTCAGTGCAACCAACAAGACTTCTTGCGCCGGTTTGTGACTACAGATGAAACTTCGGTCCACTATTATACCCCAGAGACAAAACAGCAGTCAAAGCATTGGAAACATGCTGATTCACCACCGCCAAAGGAAGCAAAGGCAGTGCGTTCGGCCGGAAAGGTCATGGCCTCAGTTTTCTGGGATGTAAAAGGCATTCTGCTGATAGATTATCTTCCTAGTGGCCAAACAATTACAGGGCAATACTATGTAAACCTCCTAGACTAACTACAGGAAAAGATACGCGAATAAAGGCCTGGTTTGGCATGAAAAATGTAATCTTTCATCAGGACAACGCTCCGCCGCACACAAGTGTTATTGCCATGGCAAACTTCATGAACTGGGGTACGAATTGTTGCCACATCCACCTTATTGACCTTATTTGGCACCATCAGACTTTCATCTATTCCCCAAGCTGAAAATTTTCCTCTGTGGACGGAGATTTTCTACAAGGGCAGAACTGACAGCCGAATTGGGGAAGTATTTTGCAGGCCTGGAGGAATCTCATTTTCGAGATGGGATCAAGGCATTGGAACATCACTAGACCAAATGCATTAGTCTACAGGAAGACTATGTTGAAAAATAAAAGCAGTTCCACCCAGGTAAAATACATAATTCTAGTACATTCCGAGAACTTTTCAAACCACCTACGTATACTATTTGAATGTGTTGGAGTGGGTTATAAGCATTCCGGCCATGCGGAAAGTGAAAATAAACAGAACGCCTAGTGCCATAAAAATACATTGGTTACATTTAAGCCCATAGCAGTCGAACACATTATCGGATAAACATGTCACTTGTAATTCTGGTTTGGAAATATACTATTTGAATCTGTTGGAATGGGTTATGTACATGTAGCTCATGTGGAAAGTGAAATAAGAAATACATTGATTACATTAATTTAAGCCCCTAGCAGTCGAAAAAATTATAGCATAAACATGTAACATGAAATATCGTTTCGGAAATATATTATTTAAATCTGTTGGCACAATCGATTTATGAAGATTGTGTATAAAATTTATTAATCATAATCAAGTAGAAAACTAAGAAAATGTAATTATCCTTTATCAATGAATATTCTGTAGAATCAGAATCAAAAGCTGTAGCTACATAACAATGTTATTGTGTCCATGACTATCGTTCATCAAAATAAAATTTAATATCACATTATTTACTGAATTTTAAAATAAATAATTTATTAACGAACAAGTAATTATGATACGATATTTATTAATTTCCAAATCAGTTATTAAATATTTGTGCTAAATATACACACTTTCATGGTAATATTGCGATAATAATCATAAAATAATAATAATAATAATAATAATAATAATAATAATAATAATAATAATAATAATAATAATAATAATAATAATAATAATAATAATAATAATAATAATAATAATAATAATAATAATAATAAGTTTTAACTGAATAAAATACAGTGGTTATCAAATACTAACGTATCCAAAAAATCATCAATTTCAAAAGTTACATTATACAAAAATGTTGACATAGCAATAAATTGAAGTTATAAATAATTTCTAAAATGCATAATTTGCTGCTTCGAGATGATAAGAAATATGTCTCTATCATTTATCAGACCTTATTAAATAACAGGTAAATCATTGTGATATTATATTAATAATAATAATAATAATAATAATAATAATAATAATAATAATAATAATAATAGTAATAATAATAATAATAATATATCCACTGATTCAACTATAATTGTTACCCCTGTGTGTAATAAATCTTATTACTCAGAATATTCACAGGCCAAATGAGCCATTACACCTCTGGTAATTACCAATAACTCTTACATAGATTATTTAATAAACATTTGGTTTCCAAAAACCACCGTAACAAATGTCTTTTCAGAAAGAAAAACAATCCTCGCTGTGTAAAATAAAAGAGAAATCCGTTACATAAAGAAAATTTTTGAAATTTACAGTTATTTCTTGGCTAATGTTTACTGAACTGCCTAAAAATAAATTTATGGTTCATTAATATACAGTTTCAAATATACGTAAATTTAATTCACAAAATTTCTAGTTCAGTAACTCGTTCAAATTATCGTTATTGTTGCTGAATCCAAAACATTTCTTTCCGTGTTATACGCGAGTCCTACATTTAATTTACATAATTTCAGCTAGGGAAAGAAAATCACCCACTTAAGAAAATTCACAAAAAGTAAACTAATATTTATAAATAGAGACACAGTCAAATACATAACCTACGAAATCATATTTAAAAAATGACATAGTTGGAAACAAAAAGGAAATCCTAGCAGTAACTGTTCATAAATATATACACACATGTCATTTACAGACGAAACTGTCCAAAATTATATTAGTATCAGGTTATAATAATGACGATTATTGGTTGATTTCAGTGTACAGTCAGTATATATCACCAAAATCACAGTTAACCACGGCTATGAATTTGTCAATCTCGTGGTTACTCATCCTGGCAAAAATGTAAAATTCGATTATGTATTATGTATTCACGAAATGACTTCAAGACAGCTTGCGAAACTGCAGCGTAAATGTTACCAATGAAATTATTATTATTATTATTATTATTATTATTATTATTATTATTATTATTATTATTATTATTATTATTATTATTATTATGACGTTATGCCAAAAGGAATATATATAAAACTGTCATTTTAATTATAATAAATTGGGTATTTATCACTTTAATACAATTGTTATTGTGGCAATCTAATCACCGATGTTGTGTCAATGTTAGCCTTCAGATTTATCATTAGGTCCTTACTACTCGTCAGTTCGATCAACTGGTTCATTAAGATACCACGTCTTACTTTTAAACAACATTTTATTCCTTCGGCTTCCCAATGCCGGTATTAAATTATTGTCAGCTGCACCGCTGGCTTACTTCTCTGTCAACCTGAGGTTGGCATACAAATTCCTAATTTTTTTATGAGAAGACTACAGTATATTTCTTAATCTGGACCTTATTAAAAATATATGGCTGATACTGTCACTCAACATCGTGCTTAACCATAGGCTATAACTTTTATAATATCCCAATTGTTTATTTTAGATTCCGCTTCAAAAATATTTATATATAATTTCTACAATAATATTTCATGGCCGTAGATCAGTAAATCCCTAGTCAAATTACACCGAATTTATATAACTCAATTCTAATTGATTTCCCCCGTTACTCAAAAAAATATAATTAGTAATGAAAATTCATCCAAAACTTCTCCACTTAAATAATTTAAAAAGTATGTGCTTACGGCACCACACCTGTCTACCTGCTAGTCCATTGACCCTAACCCCACCCCTTGAAGCTACAACACACATTCTCCAGTCAGCCCTAAATAGACATAAAAGCGCACTTCACATATGCCACCTTAATGCCCAGAGTTTAGTTTCTCAAACTCGTATAGATGAACTAAAAGCGATTTTCATTCCACTGTCCTTTGATATCATCTTATGCAGTGAAAGTTGGTTGAAAGTCAAACATCAGGCTAAGAATCTGGAATTACCTGGCTACTGCCTTCTGAGGAATGACAGACGTGGCAAAGGGGGAGGTGATGTCTGTGCTTTTGTCTCATCGCGCTTGAAACCTCAAATTATCTGTCAGTCGCCTCAACAGTAGGAGCGCAAACCTGAGTACATGTTCATGGAGATACAGGTCGCTACTCTGAAATGCTTGGTAGGTGTTGTATACAAACCGCCTAAAGCTCGCCGTCTGAATGACTTAGAGACTGATATTAACAGACTGTTACCTATGTACGAACATTTTATAATGATGGGAGATTTCAATACAAACCTTCTAGATCCAGATTCTTCCGAAGCCACCCATCTATTGAATACGTTTCAGGCATGCAGCATGGCGGTCCTCCCACTTTCTCCCACTCACCACACTAAAACTTCATACACACTACTGGACCTAATTGTAACGAACTACCCTGACAGAGTATTATATCACGGCCAGACATCTTCTCCCGGACTGTCAGCCCATGACATCATCTTGATGTCTTACGCACTGCAATGCCCCAAACATAAACCTAAGTACGTGACTTACCGAGACTATAGCCGTATTAACAAAGAAAAAATATTGGAAGACGCTTTTTCGATGCCGTGGCAGGAGATAACACATAAAACTAATATTGACGACATGGTTACCACTTTCAATAACACGATACTACATATTTGTGACAAACATGCCCCTATACGAACAGCACGTGTCTGTAAAGGATTCTCTCCGTGGCTAAATTATGATATTAGAGCAATGATGGCCAAGCGGGATGCAGCTCATAGGAAATATAAACATTACGCGACAGAGGAAAACTTTATCTATTAAAAACGACTACGTAATAAAACGACTCAGACAGTAAGAAACGCTCGACTACGGTACGCCCATGACCTTATAAAACCTGACGTAAGACCCGCTACTTTACGGAAGTCAATCCGGCATTTTGGACTAAATAAACCGGACAAGGTAAACGATTTGGAAATTTCTCTTGATGAATTGAATAATCACTTCGTATCCTCCCATGTTCAATTAAACGAAGAAGCAAAAGAAAATCTTTTGTGTGCAAATTACAACACACCACCCGTAGGCAGAGACAAATTTTATGTTAGTTATGTCTCACCCTTTCAAGTAAAAGCGGCTATCATGCGAATTAAAACTAAATCAACAGGGGTGGACAATATATGTATTATAATGCTAAAGAAAATTATCGACGCTATTATTCCAGTATTGACATTCACATACAATTTCTCCCTTCAAAATAATGTATTTTCAACTGTCTGGAAAATGGCCCTGGTGCATCCTTTACCGAAGAAAAAATCTCCTAGACTAAACAGTGACTACAGACCTATAAATATACTGTCAATAGTAGCCAAGGGACTCGAACACATTGTGCATAATCAAATCACCAACTATCTCAACGACCACGACATATTAGATCCACACCAGTCAGGTTTCCGACGCAATCACAGTACATGTACTGCCTTACTAAGCGTGACTGACGATATAAGACAGGCTATTGATGAGCAAAAACTGACTATCTTAGTATTATTGGACTTCAGCAAAGCATTTGACTCTGTAGACCATGAGTTGCTCCTATCCAAACTTTATCACCTAGGGTTCTCCTACAGTACTCTGAGATGGTTGGGAGCTTATTTACACGAACATCAACAACGTGTCATCAATCAAGGTACATTTTCTTCGTGGCAATGTGTAAAAAGAGGTGTCCCACAAGGGTCAACGCTTGCTCCTCTGCTATTTTCTGTCTATATCAACGACCTAGCTAAACAGCTGACACATTGTAAACGTCACATCTATGCTGACGACGTACAGTTGTACATCCATGCAAACCAACAGACGTTTTGACAGCAATCGAGCAAATTAACATGGATTTAGAGGCCATAAGTAAATGGTCTTCCCAGCATGGACTTATTTTGAACCCAAACATGTCCCAAACTATAGTAATTGCCCACCCAAGACTTATTTCCAGTAATTACCGCATGTCCATCCCCGCCGTACAACTTCAAAATCAAGTTTTGCCCTTTTGGAAGAGCGTAAAAAATCTCGGAGTAACCATTGACCAGCACCTCTCGTGGACGGATCAGATAATATCTGTGAGTAGACGAGTTTTTGCTTACGTTGCACACATTAAACAATTTCAAATTTACTTTTCCGTTCAGTTTAAAGAAGAAACTAGTTGAAACCCTCGCTCCTCCAATATTCGATTATTGTGACGTAGTTTACAAAGATGTGAAAACCGAACTTCGAGATAAACTACAACGTGCACTGAATGCGTGTGTAAGATTTATATGTAATCTGAAATTTTCAGATCATGTTACCCAGTCTTACGTCGACCTCGGATGGCTACGCCTTGACGACAGACGCAAGCTGCATACCCTGACTTCATTGCACCGAATCCTTACCTTACAATTCCCATCTTACCTGTATGAACGATTTCATAGCCTTTCTGAACACCATGATAAAAACACCAGAGCGCTGAGCTGGACATTGCTCGCTATTCCTAAGCATAAATCCTCAACCTACAACAATTCCTTCACTGTTGTGGCCAGCCGCGAATGGAACTTCCTTCCGCAGGAGGTCAGAGGGATATCAAACCACGGAGATTTTAAAGTATGTGTTCGAAATATCTCTATGAAACGAGCTCATAGTGCGACAGTCTTCTTCTTCTTCTTTCTTTTCTTCTCCTTATGGCACTTCTTCTTCTTATTATTATTATTATTCTTATTAGATTATTATTATTATTATTATTATTATTATTATTATTATTATTATTATTATTATTATTATTCAATAGTGTTAGAAAGTACTCAGATGTGGTTTTCCTGCATAGTTATTCTTATCCCTATCCCCATTTTGCAATGTTTTTCACCCACAGTAAACACACGAAAACCGTAACATTCGTCAATGTGATATATTTCTGGAATTGGACAAATTAATTGTAAATATTAGTAGGTTTATCTATATTATTATTATTATTATTATTATTATTATTATTATTATTATTATTATTATTAATATTATAATTATTAAAATTGTAATTCGTTGTATGTTAATTTCTTCGTAGGAAGCGAAATGTTAATTTATATTGTGTGTTATAACACTTACTTTTATGTACAGCAGGATAGCATAGTGCCATAGTAATTTGTTT